>NW_023637577.1:3839566-4134857 GCF_015220235.1 Choloepus didactylus
TGACAGCTGTTTTGGTTTCCTAGGCTGCTTAAGCAAATGCCATAAAATGGGTTCGATTAAACAATGGGAATTTATTTGCTCATGGTTTTGAGACTAGGAAAAGATCCAAATCAAGACATCATCAAGGCGATGCTTTCTCCCTGAAGGCTGGCATTTTGGGGCTGGCTGCCAGTGATCCTTGGTTCCTCTGTCACATGGCAAGGTCCATGGTGGCATCTCCTGGTCCCTACCTTCTTTTCTGGGTTTCTTTTCAGCTTCTTGCTTCCTGTGACTTTCTCTTTTTCTGGATTTCATTCTCTTAAAAAGGACTCCAGTAATAGGATTAAGACCCATTCTGGCTGAGGTGGGCCCACACCCTATCTGAAGTAACCTCAGCAAAAGGTCCTACTTACAATGAGTTCATACCCACAGGCATGGATTAACTTTAAGAGCATGTTTTTTCTGGGGTACATACAGCTTCTAACCACCACCACACCCCTGCTGGAAATCAATTGACTATAAATGTGTGGTTTTATTTCTAGATTCTCAATTTTATTTCATTGATATATATATATATATATATATATATATATATGTCTAATCCTTATGCCAATACCAAATCAGACTTTATGAGAACTGTTTCCTAGTTATCCTGCCTATTACCATTTGTCTTATGTAATATTAAAAAGTCAGTGTGTAGTGGAAGGAGCCTATGGCCAACTTAGGTCTTTGCTGGCTCTTTGACTTGAAGGGAAGTCAGGCTTATATACAATACAAAAAGATAGAGTGTGTCCTTTTCTTTCCTCCTTTCAGGTCTTTAGTTTCTTTCCCCAGTGCCTCTCCCTTCACTCCCATCTCCATCAGCTCTTAGAGGATCTGCTGACTCAGTCTACTGTTCACTTCATGATCTTTTATTACTAACTCCTTATAATTCATATGCTTATCCATAGATGTCACCATCTAAGAAGGAGAAGATTAAGTCTAAGCTTTTGTCTTTAGAAATCTAGCTAATTCATCATCTTATAATTCACAATTAGATTCTCTTTTGATCTGGTTCTTGAGAGTAACCCTGGAGCTGAACCTGGACACAGCTTTAGGTGGACTTGAAGGCTGGGGGCTGGAGTCACCTGGAGGTTTGTTCACTCACAAGTCTGGCTGTTGGTACTGGCTATTGGCTGGAACTTTAGTTGGGAGAGGCAGCTGGGAGGACACCTACCTGTGGCCTCTGCTTGTGGCCTGAGCTTCCTCACACACAGAGGCTGGGTTCCAAGGGCAGGCATCCTGAGAAAGAGGGCCAGGCAGCACTATATTGCCTTTTCTCACCTAGCCTTGGAAGTCACACAGAATCACTTCCTCCACATCTCATTCATCGGAATCAATGTGACATAAGTTGGCCAATATTCTACCCATTTAATGGGATGGATATCAGAGAACTTATGAACATGTTTTAAATGTTCCCACATGAAAAATAATCATTTTTGCTCACTGCTCCCCACAATCTCAATTGTTCTGGCATCTGGCTCAGGCTCAAAGTTCAAGATCTCCCCATCTTAAGTCCAGAGGGGGATGTGGTGCCTTAGTTGTATATGCCCTTAAGGACAGTTCTTGATATGAGCACTTCAGAACTAAAGAGACAAATTGTTACCCACACATCCAATGTTCTTCTAAACTGCTAACAACCCTCCCATTCACAAGAAGAAAACTAAGGGGCTCACAGGAGTCTCTAGTCCATAGTAATTCTGAAATGCAACCAGGTGTATGTTGCCAGTTGTTTGATTAGGCCTCAGTCATCCTAATTATGGAAATGATTCTCCATAGCACTTTGCTGTACCCTCTGGGCTCTTTGTTCTCCCTTTTTGTCTAGATGAGAAATAACCTGTATTTGCAGCTGAGTAGTTTTCTCAGCCTGCTTCCTCTCTGTACAACTGCCAAGGTCCAAAGGCTTCTTTGTGTGTGTGTGTGTGTGTGTGTGTGTGTGTGTGTGTGTGTGTGCGCGTGTGTTGCCTTGGTTCCCTTTAGTCCAAGCTAGCAAGTAGTGTTGGTGCTACTCCATTTCTCTCTCTCTTTTTTTGTAGAGATATTTCTCTTTCTTTTATTATTTTTCACTCTTTTTTTTAAACCTTATTTATTGAGACATTAAAAAACAAAAAACATTTCAAACAAAACAAAGGAATAAAAAAACACATAACCTAAAATAACTACATTGTTTCCAACATGTTCCTACCATACTCCAAGAAAATTGACAAACCATAACCAAAGGAAAAAGAAAAAACAAATAACCTAAAATAACTGCATTGCTTCCAACATGTTCCTACCATACCCTTAAAAAATTAACAAACCATAGTCATTCCTGAGCATTCCCATAACATTAAGATTACCCTCCATAACTTATCTGTTCTTATTAGATTATCATTTCCCCATCACTCATTGCTGTCTATTGCTAGGTCCCCTACATTCTACAATATAAAACATTTATTTTAACATTTTTCACAGAGTTCACCTTAGTGGTAACATACAATATCTCTTTTTGTGCCTGGCTTATTTCACTCAGCATCATGTCTTCAAGGTTCAGCCATGTTGTCATATGTTTCACAACCTCATCCCTTCTTACTGTCATGTAGTAGTCCATCATGTGTATATACCACATTTTGTTTATCCACTTATCTGTTGAAGGACATTTCGATTGTTTCCATCTCTTGGCAATTGTGAATAATGCCACTATGAACACTGGTGTGCAGATATTTGTTCATGTCACTGCTTTCAGATCTTTTGGGTATATACCAAGAAGTGAAATTGCTGGATCAAAGGGTAACTCTATATCTAGTTTTCTAAGGAACCACTAGACTGTCTTCCAGAGTGGCTGTATCATTATACAGTCCCACCAACAATGAATGAGAGTTCTAATTTCTCCACATCCTCTACAGCATTTGTAGTTTGCTGTTTGTTTAATGGCAGTGATTTTTTTTTTCATTATGAAATATACTCTTTTTTTTAATCTTCATTTTATTGAGATATATTCACATACCACGCAGTCATACAAAACAAATCATACTTTCGATTGTTCACAGTACCATTACATAGTTGTACATTCATCACCTAAATCAATCCCTGTCACCTTCATTAGCACACACACAAAAATAACAAGAATAATAATTAGAGTGGAAAAGAGCAATCGAAGTAAAAAAGAACACTGGGTACCTTTGTCTGTTTGTTTCATTCCCCTATTTTTCTACTCATCCATCCATAAACTAGAAAAAGTGGAGTGTGGTCCTTATGGCTTTCCCAATCCCATTGTCACCCCTCATAAGCTACATTTTTATACAACTGTCTTCGAGATTCATGGGTTCTGGGTTGTAGTTTGATAGTTTCAGGTATCCACCACCAGCTACCCCAATTCTTTAGAACCTAAAAAGGGTTGTCTAAAGTGTGCGTAAGAGTGCCCACCAGAGTGACCTCTCAGCTCCTTTTGGAATCTCTCTGCTACTGAAGCTCATTTCATTTCCTTTCACATCCCCCTTTTGGTCAAGAAGATGTTCTCCGTCCCACGATGCCAGGTCTACATTCCTCCCCGGGAGTCATATTCCACATTGCCAGGGAGATTCACTCCCCTGGGTGTCTGATCCCACGTAGGGGGGAGGGCAGTGATTTCACCTTTCAAGCTGGCTTAGCCAGAGAGAGAGGGCCACATCTGAGCAACAAAGAGGCATTCAGGAGGAGGCTCTTAGGCACAACCATAGGGAGGCCTAGCCTCTCCTTTGCAGCAACCGTCTTCCCAAGGGTAAAACCTATGGTAGAGGGCTCAACCCATCAAACCACCAGTCCCCTATGTCTGTGGTCATGTTAGCAACCATCGAGGTGGGGTAGGCGAATACCCCTGCATTCTCCACAGGCTCCTCAAGGGGGCACTACATATTTTTTTCCTTGTTTTTCTTTTTTTTTTTTTAACTTTCCCTTCTTTTTTAAATCAACTGTATGAAAAAAAAGTTAAAAAGAAAACAAACATACAATAAAAGAACATTTCAAAGAGACCATAACAAGGGAGTAAGAAAAAGACAACTAACCTAAGATAACTGCTTAACTTCCAACATGTTCCTACTTTACCCAAGAAAGTTACCTAATATAGCAACATTTCTGTGAACTTGTTCTTACTATATCCATCAGAAATTAACAGACCATAGTCATTCCTGGGCATCCCCAGAATGTTAAATAGCTTATCTGTTCTTCTTGGATTATTGTTCCCCCTTCCTTAATTGCTCTCTATTGCTAGTTCCCCTACATTCTACATTATAAACCATTTGTTTTACATTTTTCAAAGTTCACATTAGTGGTAGCATATAATATTTCTCTTTTTGTGCCTGGCTTATTTTGCTCAGCATTATGTCTTCAAGGTTCATTCATGTTCTCATATGTTTCACGAGATCATTCCTTCTTACTGCCGCGTAGTATTCCATCGTGTGTATATACCACATTTTATTTATCCACTCATCTGTTGAAGGACATTTGGGTTGTTTCCATCTCTTGGCAATTGTGAATAACGCTGCTATGAACATTGGCGTGCAGATATCTGTTCGTGTCACTGCTTTCCGATCTTCCGGGTATATACCGAGAAGTGCAATCGCTGGATCGAATGGTAACTCTATATCTAGTTTTCTAAGCAACTGCCAGACTGAATTCCAGAGTGGCTGAACTATTATACCGTCCCACCAACAATGAATAAGAGTTCCAATTTCTCCACATCCCCTCCAGCATTTGTAGTTTCCTGTTTGTTTAATGGCAGCCATTCTAATCGGTGTTAGATGGTATCTCATTGTGGTCTTAATTTGCATCTCTCTAATAGCTAGTGAAGCTGAACATTTTTTCATGTGTTTCTTGGCCATTTGTATTTCCTCTTCAGAGAACTGTCTTTTCATATCTTTTGCCCATTTTATAATTGGGTTGTCTGTACTATTGTCATTGAGTTGTAGGATTTCTTTATATATGCAAGATTTCAGTCTTTTGTCAGATACATGGTTTCCAAAAATTTTTCCCATTGAGTTGGTTGCCTCTTTACCTTTTTGAGAAATTCCTTTGAGGTGCAGAAACTTCTAACCTTGAGGAGTTCCCATTTATCTATTTTCTCTTTTGTTGCTTGTGCTATGGGTGTAAAGTCTAGGACGTGGCCGCCTAATACAAGGTCTTGAAGATGTTTTCCTACATTATCTTCTAGGAGTTTTATGGTACTTTCTTTTATATTGAGATCTTTGGTCCATTTTGAGTTAATTTTTGTGTAGGGTGTGAGGTAGGGGTCCTCTTTCATTCTTTTGGATATGGATATCCAACTCTCCGAGCCCCATTTGTTGAAAAGACCATTATGACTCAGTTCAGTGACTTTGGGGGCCTTATCAAAGATCAGTCAGCCATAGATCTGAGGGTCTATCTCTGAATTCTCAATTCGATTCCATTGATCTATATGTCTATCTTTGTGCCAGTACCATGCTGTTTTGGCAACTGTGGCTTTATAATAAGCTTCAAAGTCAGGGAGTGTAAGTCCTCCCACTTCGTTTTTCTTTTTTAGAGTGTCTTTAGCAATTCGAGGCATCTTCCCTTTCCAAATAAATTTGATAACTAGCTTTTCCAAGTCTGCAAAGTAGGTTGTTGGAATTTTGATTGGGATTGCATTGAATCTGTAGATGAGTTTGGGTAGAATTGACATCTTAATGACATTTAGTCTTCCTATCCATGAACATGGAATATTTTTCCATCTTTTAAGGTCCCCTTCTATTTCTTTTAGTAGAGTTATGTAGTTTTCTTTGTATAGGTCTTTTACATCTTTGGTTAAGTTGATTCCTAGGTACTTGATTTTTTTAGTTGCTATTGAAAATGGTATCTTTTTCTTGAGTGTATCTTCAGTTTTTTCATTTCTAGCATATAGAAACATTACTGACTTATGTGCATTAATCTTGTATCCCGCTACTTTGCTAAATTTGTTTATTAGCTCTAGTAGCTGTATCGTTGATTTCTCACGGTTTTCTAGATATAAGATCATATCATCTGCAAACAATGACAGTTTTACTTCTTCTTTTCCAATTTGGATGCCTTTTATTTCTTTGTCTTGCCAGATTGCCCTGGCTAGCACTTCCAGCACAATGTTGAATAACAGTGGTGACAGCGGGCATCCTTGTCCTGTTCCTGATCTTAGAGGGAAGGCTTTCAGTCTCTCACCATTGAGTACTATGCTGGCTGTGGGTTTTTCATATATGCTCTTTATCATGTTGAGGAAGTTTCCTTCAATTCCTACCTTTTGAAGTGTTTTTATCAAAAAGGGATGTTGCATTTTGTCAAATGCTTTTTCAGCATCTATTGAGATGATGAATTGATTTTTCCCTTTCGAGTTTTTAATGTGTTGTAATACATTGATTGTTTTTCTTATGTTGAACCATCCTTGCATGCCTGGAATGAACCCCACTTGGTCATGGTGTATGATTTTTTTAATGTGTCTTTGGATTCGATTTGCTAGTATTTTGTTTTGGATTTTTGCATCTATATTCATTAGGGAAATTGGCCAGTAGTTTTCCTTTTTTATAGCATCTTTGCCTGGTTTTGGTATTAGATTGATGTTAGCTTCATAAAATGAGTTAGGTAGTATTCCATTTTCTTCAATGTTTTGAAAGAGTTTGAGTAAGATTGGTGTCAGTTCTTTCTGGAAAGTTTGGTAGAATTCCCCTGTGAAGCCATCTGGCCCTGGGCATTTATTTGTGGGAAGATTTTTGATGACTGATTGGATCTCTTTGCTTGTGATGGGTTGGTTGAGGTCTTCTATTTCTTCTCTGGTCAGTCTAGGTTGTTCGTATGTTTCCAGGAAATTGTCCATTTCTTCTACATTATCCAGTTTGTGCCATACAGTTGTTCATAATATCCTCTTATAATTTTTTTAATTTCTTCAGGATCTGCAGTTATGTCACCTTTTTCATTCATTATTTTGTTTATATGGGTCTTCTCTCTTTTTGATTTTGTCAGTCTAGCTAGGGGCTTGTCAATCTTGTTGATCTTCTCAAAGAACCAACTTTTGGTGATATTTATCCTCTCTTTTGTTTTTTTGTTCTCTATGTCATTTATTTCTGCTTTAATCCTTGTTATTTCTTTTCTTCTACTTGGTTTAGGATTGGTTTGCTGTTCATTTTCTAGCTTCTTCAGTTGATCCATTAGTTCTTTGATTTTGGCTCTTTCTTCCTTTTTAATATATGCGTTTAGTGCTATAAATTTCCCCCTTAGCACTGCTTTTGCTGCATCCCATAGGTTTTGGTATGTTGTGTTCTCATTTTCATTCGTCTCTATATATTTAGCAATTTCTCTTGCTATTTCTTCGTTAACCCACTGATTGTTTAGGAGTGTGTTGTTTAACCTCCAGGTATTTGTGAATTTTCTAAGTCTCTGATGGTTATTGACTTCTAATTGTATTCCATTGTTGTCAGAGAATGTGCTTTGAATAATTTCAATCTTTTTAAATTTATTGAGGCTTGTTTTATGTCCCAGCATATGATCTATTCTGGAGAAAGTTCCATGAACACTAGAAAAGTATGTGTATCCTGGTGATTTGGGATGTAATGTTCTGTATATGTCTGTTAAATCTAATTCATTTATCAGATTGTTTAGGTTTTCAGTTTCCTTATTGGTCTTCTGTCTGGTTGATCTATCTATAGGAGAGAGTGATGTGTTGAAGTCTCCCACAATTATTGTGGAAACATCAATTGCTTCCTTTAGTTTTGCCAGTGTTTCTCTCATGTATTTTGTGGCACCGTGATTGGGTGCATAGACATTTACGATTGTTATTTCTTCTTGTTGAATTCCCCTTTTATTAGTATGTAGTGGCCTTCTTTGTCTCTCAAAACATCCCTGCATTTAAAGTCTATTTTATCTGAGATTAATATTGCTACACCTGCTTTCTTTTGGCTGTAGCTTGCATGAAATATTTTTTTCCATCCTTTCACTTTCAGTTTCTTTGTGTCCCTGTGTCTAAGATGAGTCTCTTGTATGCAACATATTGATGGTTCATTTTTTTTGATCCATTCTGTGAATCTATATCTTTTAATTGGGGAGTTTAATCCATTTACATTCAATGTTATAACCGTGAAGGCATTTCTTGAATCAGCCATCTTATCCTTTGGTTTATGTTTGTCATATTTTTCCCCTCTGTCTATTAATATCCTTTATTGTACCCATACCAAATCTCTTTAGTACTGAACCTTTCTCCAAGTCTCTCTGTCCTTTCTTTGTTTCTCTGTCTGTAGGGCTCCCTTTAGTATCTCCAGTAGGGCAGGTCTCTTGTTAGCAAATTCTCAAAGCATTTGTTTGTCTGTGAAAAATTTAAGCTCTCCCTCAAATTTGAAGGAGAGCTTTGCTGGATAAAGTATTCTTGGCTGGAAATTTTTCTCACTCAAAATTTTGAATATATCGTGCCACTGCCTTCTCGCCATGGTGGCTGCTGAGTAGTCACTACTTAGTCTTATGCTGTTTCCTTTGTATGTGGTGAATTGCTTTTCTCTTGCTGCTTTCAGAACTTTCTCCTTCTCTTCTGTGTTTGACAGTGTGATCAGAATATGTCTCGGAGTGGGTTTATTTGGATTTATTCTATTTGGAGTTCGCTGAGTATTTATGATTTGTGTGTTTATGTTGTTTAGAAGATTTGGGAAGTTTTCCCCAACAATTTCTTTGAATACTCTTCCTAGACCTTTACCCTTTTCTTCCCCTTCTGGAACACCAATGAGTCTTATATTCAGACGTTTCATATCATCTATCATATCCCTGAGGTCCATTTCGATTTTTTCAATTTTTTTCCCCATTCTTTCTTTTATGCTTTCATTTTCCATTCTGTCATCTTCCAAGTCACTGATTCGTTGTTCAACTTCCTCTAGTCTTGTACTATGAGTGTCCAGAATCTTTTTAATTTGGTCAGCAGTTTCTTTAATTTCCATAAGATCATCCATTTTTTTATTTAGTCTTGCAATGTCTTCTTTATGCTCTTCTAGGGTCTTCTTGATATCCTTTGTATCCCGTACTATGGTCTCATTGTTCATCTTTAGTTCTTTGAGTAGCTGCTCTAGGTGCTGTGTCTCTTCTGCTCTTTTGATTTGGGTGCTTGGGCTTGGGTTATCCATATCATCTGGTTTTTTCATATGCTTTATAATTTTCTGTTGTTTGTGGCCACTCGGCATTTGCTGAACTTGATAGGGTTCTTTTAGGATTTGTAGACCAATTGAAGTCCTTATCTCTAATTTATCAGATCTACAGCTTCGTGGAGTACACTTTCTCTAACTAACCGGCAGGTGGCGTCCACAAGCCACCTGTTCTCCACAAGCCAGTTCTCCCCTGCTTAGCCTTTTTGGTGAGTGGGGGAGTGAGTCTTGTGGGGTCCAATTGGTGTACCAATCTTGTGTGTGTAGTTGATGTTGCCTGCCCTGTATATGGTGTGTGTTTCTGGGCAGTCACGGAGGGGGGGTGGCTCTAACAATCAAATCTCCCTGGTGATCCTAGAGTTTTAAAGCTGCTGCAATAGTCTAATCCTTCAGTTCAGTCCTGCCACAGTTTGTCTCTGCCACTGACCCACAAGTCCTTGGTATTGGCGTATGGCTCTTGAGACTTGCAAGTGGGCCCCTCTTCCAGGCTGTGCACCCCAGGTCCTCTGTTGAGGGATGACTGTGCTATGACACAGGTGAGTGCCATCCCCCCAGGGCAGTTCTGGGCTGCTGGGCTGTGTAGGGCGGCTCTCAGTCTGCTGAAATAATGGCTGAATGGGGCTTTGTTAATTCACACTGCTCCACCATCCCAACTCTGGGACAATCAGCTGAGGTTGCAGGGAAGGCTAATGTTCACACCCAGTTTTGTGGTGTGTGCCTATTATTTGAAGCGGTTTCGTCACACTGGGTTGTCTCGGGCATCTCTGGGCTGTGGGGCTGGTGATGGGCCGGAGTGTTTCCTGTCCACCAGGATGATGGCTGTGAGCGAACACCCCCCTTTTCTTGGGAAGTTGTGGTGTTTAGTGAATTTTCTCAGCCACTGGATTATTGCCTTTTGTCTCAGAGCTCTCTCAGTTCTGCTCTTGTCTTGACCTGCCCAAATTGCAAGTCTTTGAAGCTTTCTGTATTGGGCTTCTTAGAGTAATTGTTTTAGAAAAAGAAAAAAGGATTAAAAAAAAGGGCCCTCCTCCGAGATCTAATGGGTTATTGAAATGCTAAGAGACAAAGCAATTAGGGCCATTAAGGAAAGGTCTACAGGGCAGAGAGATCAGCTTTTCTTTGGGATTTGCATATGAGCCTCAGGGCCTGAGCTCTGCCCTTCCCCTTTCTATGTTCACTGCTGGGCTGGCTGCTCTCAGATTCTCTGGTGTCTGGTCTCAGTCTATCTATGGTTGGAGTTTGGATCAGTAGAATGAGTTTCTGATAAGGGCTGCCACTGCAGTTCTCCCTTCTCCTTCCCGGAGCTGACAGCCCCTCCTCCCATGGGACTGAGCCTGGCAGGGAGGGGTGCGGGTCCCCTGGCCACAAAAACTTACAGATTTTGTTGATCTCTGCAGTTCCCTGATTTCATGAGTGTTGTATGAAGTATGCCCAAAGTCAGATTGCTCTGTGGTGTCCAGTCCATGCAGGTCCTGGCTTTCTACCTACTTTCCTGGAGGAGTAACTAAAACATACAGCTCACCAGTCCACCATCTTGCCCCGCCTCCTCATCAGCAATTTTAATTGGTGTGAGATGGTATCTCATTGTGGTCTTAATTTGCATCTCCCTAATAGCTAGTGAAGATGAACATTTTTTCATGTGTTCTTTTTTTAGCCATTTGTATTTCCTCTTCAGAGAAATGTCCTTTCATATCTTTTGCCCTTTTATAATTGGGCTCTTTGTACTATTGTTGTTGAGTTGTAGGATTTCTTTATATATGTAAGATATCAGTCTTTTGTCAGATACATGGTTTCCAAATATTTTTTCCCATTGAGTTGGCTGCCTCTTCACCTTTTTGACAAATTCCTTTGATGTACAGAAGCTTTTAATTTTGAGGAGTTCCCATTTATCTATTTTTTCTTTCATTGCTTGTCCTTTGGGTATAAGGTCTAAGAAGCAACCTCCTAATACAAGATCTTGAAGGTGTTTCTGCATATTATCTTCTAGGAGGTTTATGGTACTATTTCTTAAATTGAGGTCTTTGATCCACTTTGAGTTAATTTTTGTATAGGGTGTGAGGTGTAGGGGTCCTCT
Source organism: Choloepus didactylus (assembly GCF_015220235.1). Lineage (NCBI taxonomy): Eukaryota > Metazoa > Chordata > Mammalia > Pilosa > Megalonychidae > Choloepus > Choloepus didactylus. Next base: position 3,850,772 of record NW_023637577.1, read on the forward strand.
TTCATTTCTTTTGGATATGGATATCCAGTTCTCCCAGCCCCATATGTTGAAGAGAATGTTATGTCCCAGTTCAGTGGTTTTCAGGACCCTATCAAAGATCAGTCAACAGGAGATCTTGGGGACTATTTCTGAATTCTCAATTTGACTCCATTGATCAATATGTCTATCTTTGTGCCAACACCATGCTGTTTTGACTACTGTGGCTTTCAATCATACTCTTCTCTCAGTGCTTTCAGCTTCTCCTTACCTCCTGGTCCCAAAGCCACACCTAGATGTTTTAGGGGTTTTGTTTTTTTAATGGCAGCACCCCATGTTTAGTATCAATGTCTGTGCCAGTTATTTACTGCTGTGTAATAAACCACTTCAAAACTTAGTGGCTCACTTGGCAGGTGAACTCACTGCCCTCCCCCCTACCTGGGATCTGACACCCAGGGGATTAAATCTCCCTGGCAATGTGGAATATGACTCCTGGGGAGGAATCTAGACCTGGCATCATGGGATGGGGAACATCTTGACCAAAAGGGGGATGTGAAATGAAATAAGCTACAGTGGCAGAGAGATTCCAAAAGGAGCCGAGAGGTCACTCTGTTGGGCACACTTATGTACAATATAGACAACGCTTTTTAGGTTCTAGTGAATTTGAATAGCTAGCAGTGAATACCTGAAACTATCAAACTACAACCCAGAGCCCTTGAATGTTGAAGATATTTGTATAAAAATGTAGCTTATGAGGGGTGACAATGTGATTGGGAAAGCCACATGAACCACAATGCCCTTTGGGCAGTGTATGGATGGATAAGTAGAAAAATGGGGGCAAAAAAAAAGGCACTCAGTGTTTTTTTTTTTTTTTACTTTAATTGTTCTTTTCACTATAATTTTTATTCTTATTATTTGTGTGTGTGTGGTAATGAAAATTTTCAAAAATTAATTTTGGTGATGAACGCACAACTATATGATGGTACTGTGAACAATTGAATGTACACTTTGTATGACCGCATGGTATGTAAATATATCTCAATAAAATTGAATTAAGAAAAAAACAGTGGCTTAAGGCCACCACATTTATTTTGTTCATGAAGGTGCAATTTAGCCAGCTCATTTCTTACCCGCTTGGCATCATATGTGTTGACTTGAAGACTTGGGGCTGGAATCCTCTAAAGGCTGGTTTGCTCACATGTCTGGCAGTCAGTGCTGGCTTTTGTCTGGGACCTTGGCTGGGGCCAGCAGCTGGCTCAATGGGGGGAGGACTCCCCATGTGGCCCTGGCTTCCTCACAGCTTGGTGGCTCATTTCTAAGGGCAGGTTTCCTGAGAGAGAGAGTCAGGTGGAATTACATTTTTTGCCTAATTTTGGAAGTCATTCAGCAGTTTCACCACATTTTATTTGTTAGAAACTAGTTCCTAAAACCAGTCTATATCCAATGGGAGGAAATTAGTTTTTCCCTTTTCATGGGAGAATTGTCAAAGAATTTGTAGATTTTAAAACCACCAAATCCACTTACCTTTTCTTGTCAAATAATTGTTACATCTAAAGGAAAGTGATTCTTCCCAACTCAATATAACTGAAATTCCAGCAAGTTTTGTTGTTGTTTAGTATGCTTCCTTATTCTGTAGAAAGTACCAAGGATTACTACATAGTGCTATTGAATTAAGGCATTTCCTAGTTAAAAAAAAAAGTCAGGATCATCTCACTTAAGTTTTATACTGGGAAATGTGATTGTTCCTTAACTCTGAGAATCATTTTTCTTTGGAATGCTATTCAAATTAACATAAAACATTTGCATTATAGCATTAGGATCCATATTTTACAAGATTCATTAATTAGTGTTTTATTTTCCAAGTCTTATTCTGAGAGCCATTTATTGGCTCAGACCCAAATAACTCAGTATGATGGGAGTACCTTTTATACTTAAAACATTGCTACAAGTTATGTGACATTAAGTTGGGGAGGGGAGTACTAAGAAACTTTCTGCCTGAAGGTGACTTATAGTCATTTTAAGAAGGAAAAACATATGAAGCAATCATAAAAAAATGAAAGACAGTATAAGATCAAGTACAAAAGTTGTGTGGCAAAGATGATGAGGGTAAAGAATTTAATTTTGTGATTCCTTGTGTTTTTAACCTTGTCCTTGGTTTTCTGAGTAATTCAAGGGTCCTTGCTCTAAGAATCTACTACAGTACAGATAACGTTTTATTGCAATTGAATATATTTCAAGTTTGATGTTGGTGTGAGTTAGACTGTTCTCAGCCTACTTCTTTCATTACCAAATTGTATTATTTTATTCATGCAGATTGATGATCTTACAGCAAAACTTGAAACTTCATCTTCAAAATGCCTACATCTGGATGCAAAAAATCAAGATCTTCAACAGGAGCTATTGTCTATGAGAGCAATACAAAAGAAATGTGAAAAACTGGAGATGAATGAAAAGAAGTTGGAACAAGTAGTAGTAAACCTCAGAAGCCATGTAGAAATGAATATGCTAGAACTTGGTCAAGTAGAACAATATAAACGGGAGATTGAAGAAAGAGCCAGACAGGAAATAGTAGAAAAATTGAAAGAAGTCAATCTATTTTTACAGGTTAATTTACTTATCTGTGATGTGCTTTGATTTGTGCCATTGTAAATTATATTTTGGATTTACACCTTGCGTGTCTTTCCTCTGCTTCCCTTACAGCAATTTGTTTTATAGATTTCTAGAAGGAAGGTGGCACTTATGTCTCACTTTCAATATTTCAGTTTCCACCATTATCACTAAATTGGTCTTTGGGAATAAAGATTCTCATTAGAGAATCGCTTGATTATTAAGACCAGTTGGCATAAAACAAGTCCATTGGGGGAAAAGAAAAAATTATGATTTAAAAATTGTACTATACTTTTGGGTTACTCTTAAGTTATATTGCTCAATTTTTACAATTTTAAATTGATTTTATTTTTCTTTGAGTTGTCAGATTACATAAGCACCAATATCAGAATGATTCAACTTTTTTTGTAGTTCACGTTTAATTCAGCTGACGTTAATGTGAATATTTTAAACTTCAGCTTTTCTCACATATTTAAAATTGCTTTCTCAATCATTGATTAAAAAGACTAGAAGAAAAGAATACACTATAATTATTCAGGTTATAATTATTTTTATTATGTATTCTTTTAATTTGCTTTAGATGCAAGCAGAATCTCAAGAAAAGTTAGAGCAGTTAAGGGAGAATAATACCACTTCAATGAGACAGCAGATGGAACTCAGAATAAAAGATTTAGAATCCAAACTTTCCAAAGTGAAAATTTCCCGAGAAGATTCTAATAAATCAGAGCTGGAAAGATACAAGCACCTGTATCTAGAAGAACTAAATGTTACAACATTATTGTCAAAGAAACTAAACGAGTAAGTCAAAACAGAGAATCATAGAAAATAAATTTAGCTCATTAATTTGCCTCTAAAGTATACTTTTTAGTGAGCTAGGTTTACGAGATTAGTAGGAAGTAATAACTAGTTTGACAGTATAATTTGGGGAAATTATGTGAGTAAGTGAATTACCTTTAAAATGTTAGTCTAGGATAGTTTGTATCCTCCCACCCCCCGTTTTTTTGGTTTTACATGGCTTTATTATTTTTTTCCTTAGTATTCTCATATAGTGAGCCTGGTATAGCAGTATTAAAGCAAAAGTATATTTTTTGTATTTTTAATTAGAGATGTTGTAGGTTTACAGGAAAATCAAACAAAAAATACAGTTTCCCTATATCCTACTCTTACACAGTTTTCCCTATTATTAACATTTAGCACTATTGTGGCTCCGTTGTTATAATTGATGAATCAATATAATTATAATTACACTATTAACTATTGTCCATAGTTTATATTAGGGTTCATTATTTGTGTTGTACAGTCCTGTGGTGTTTTTAAAATTTATTCTAATAACGTATATACGACCTAACATTTCCCCTTTTAACCACATTCAAATATACAATTCATTTGTGTCAGTCACATTCACAATTTTGTGCTACTGTCACCACCATCCATTAGCAAAACTTTTCTATCACCCAAAACAGAAACTGTACCAATTAAGCATTTACGCCCCATTCCCTATCCCCACCCACCCCCTGGTAACCTGTATTCTAATTTCTGACTATGAATTTGTTTATTCTAATTATTTCTTATCAGTGAGATCATACAATTATTTGTCCTTTGGTGTCTGACTTATTTCACTCAATGTGTTGTCTTCAAGGTTCATCCATGTTGTCGCATTGTCTGAACTTCATTCCTTTCTATGGCCGAATAGCATTCCATTATATATATATATATACACACACACACACATATTTTGTTTATCCATTCATCAGTTGATGGACACTTGGGTTGCTTCCATCTTTTGGCAATTTTGAATAATGCCACTATGGACATCAGTGTGCAAATATCTGTTCAAGTCTGCTTTTAATTCTTTTGGAGTTAATAGTGAGATTGCCAGGTGATATGGTAATACTACACTTAACTTTCTGAGGAACTGCCAAACTGTCTTCCACAGTGGCTGCACCATTTTACATCCCCACCAACAATGAATGAGTGTTCCTATTTTTCCATATCCATCCCCATACTTGTTATTTTCCATTTTTTAAATAATAGCCATTTTAATGGGTATGAAACTCTATCTCATTGTGGTTTTGATTTGAAACAGTGTTTTTGAAGCTTTATGATTTTGACAATGATATTATTATGATATTGCTTCTCGGCACTCTCCTAAATAGAAATATTAGTGAGTTTGTTTATTTATTTAGAGTTTAACTATTTTTTGCAAGATAGCTTAAACCCAGAGAAAGGGTCAAGTACTACTATTCTTGGCACATTCTGGCACTTGGTAAATGAACTTTTCTTGAGTGTGAGCTTTTGTGTGGTCACTGGAGAGCGCGCTGAGACCAGCCATCCTTTACTGCTTTTCCCCTCTCCATAAAGGCGCATCTGTGAAGTAGGGAAAAGATGAACATAGGGTGAAGGAAAGTGTAATTCAGCCTTAGGGCTGTGTGGAAGACAGGAAGGGCAAGTCTCACCTCCAGTGCCTTGATAAAAAGGTATGGAGATGTTTTAGTTCCTTTGGATCAAGACCTCAGCTTATTATTCTCCCCCAGAGGTTGTGTAACTCTGTATTATTCCACAGTGCCTCGTGCTTAATTTCTATAGGGTAGTGAGTGAAATGAACAAGGATGGTTTGAGCAAATGCTTGAAAATATGGTTTTCCTGATCTCTAAACCAGTTTCCTCAGTACAACTGTTTCTGTTGGCATCGAGACTCTTGTCAGTGGAGCCATTCCAGAAGGTGGCCACTGACAACACTGAGAGTCTTTTCTCTCCCTTCCAGCCTTCACTTGAAGTATTTGTTGGTAAGAACCCCCTAGAAAGTGTACTTTGCTAAAACAATTTTAAAACTGTAATTGTATGTAGTAGTTATGCTCCGTCACATTTCAGTGTTACATCACTGTTTAATGAGCAATTCTACTTACTGTTGTGCAACTTTAAAAGTGTACATCATTGAGGCATCATTTAGGGAAAATGAAATCCTAAGCATTTGTCTTTTATAATCATCACAGGACTAAGGAGCAGCTAGCAGAGAACACCACCAAATTACTCATGGAGAAACTACAGAACAGATACTTAGTCAGCCTTCTTACCATGATGCCGGTCCTGGAGCCATCATGTGCTGGAAATCTGAATAATTATTCAGTGCTCAATAGAAATCTTATTCCAAGAGAAAATGTAGTAATTCCTTCCTCAATCCCACGGCCTTCAAGTAACAGCATGGAGACCTTCTTCACCAAGGTTAGTTCTGATATCTTTTTCCTTGGGTTTCAGGTTTCTGACATAATTCAAGTTTCAAATTTGGTGAAATACTGTGCTTCTTAATTACTTGAGCACCTTAAGTTCATAATTATTTGTGTTTACAAAGAAAGGATATAGAAGATTTACAGTTCTTTTTCAAGACCCTGAGTGTCTCATTTTCAAGAGATAGCCATTGTTAACTTTATTTAATAAATGTAACTAAACTGACACATTTTAAATTTCTTGAAAAGCTGTATTTAGATTTTGAAAAGTATTGCCTAATAACCAACACTTGGAGATGCCTTGATTTTCTTTCTTGTTGATTTCAGGTTGGTTGTTGTTCATAACCTTTTTAAAGTTGTCCTGCACCAGCTGAACTTTTCTACCCTAAGCATAAGTGAATGATTGGCATCCAAATATTTAAACACATGGGGGTGCTTATTATTTAAAGGAATCCCAGATAAACCCTTTTAATTAAATAAATGTGTGACACTGAGTATATGAATTTTTATTTTTAAGTTAAAATTTTTGTCATTTTTTACATGAAACTAAATCCTTAATTGCCATTTTACTTACAGCATTTTTATCTCAATTTTTATAAAGTGTGTCTATTGCCCAGGCAATTACACCGTATTTTTAAAACTGTTAAATCAAGCAAATTTTTAAAACTGTTAAATCAAGTTTTAAGAATGAAATTCACTTATAGTTCTACATCTTGCCATCACTTGAATGATGGCTATAAGAAGGCAGTGATATGAAGAATATTTTAATAGCAAGGAAAATAGTTATTAAAATATCTGTTTCAATGTAGATCAGCATATTATTTTGATGGTATTTTCATGATCTTCTACTCTAGGGAAGAGTAACATAGGCCATTGTTAAATGAAACCTAGACTTTTTTTTGGCTTCATGTCATTACAAATCAAAGAATTCTGCACTCTATGCTACTTTTCTCTACACTAGGAAGGTTCCTTAGCCTTGCTGCCAAATATCTTAAAAATGAATAAATTGACTGTTTTAGTATGTAAATTCAAGATCTTAGCTGCCTGATATTTTTTCATCATTTAGTTAGCTTAATTTCATTTTATTTTTCTGAAAAAAAATGAGAGGGTTCAGGGTCTAAGTACTTCGGAGTCATAACATTGGATTATTGGGTACAGATAAGAAAATGAATGTCAAATACTTTTTAAATTGTTAAGCATGATGCAAACTTAAAATGCTCTCATTAATTCTCACCAAAAAATCAGGTGATGTATTGTTTGAAAGAGTATGTAAATGCAGAAGCAATGAAACAAAAGGTATTTGAAGATTTTTTTCCCCTTAATTTTTTGGGGGGCAAGGAGTTTTACTTTTTAGTATTTCTAGATAGGTTGGAAATAATTTATTTTAAACTTAATGTAGTAGTCCAAGGTATACATGGTCCCCTTGTAGGGCATTGGTTTGCCAGATCATGCTAGATTTAATAAGAGAAATTAAAAAGCACTACTCTGTCAAAATACAATGGTGTGTTCTTGGTGTCTTCATAATCGCTGTGTGATGCCATGAAAGGGTTGGTATACAGTTGTTATCCACAGACTTCTCAGAGTTACTGCAAGAAGGTGCCTTCTAGAGTTGCTCAGAATTTAATTATTTCCACTAGAAAAACATAAATTAACATTATGAGAAGAGGTAACATACTGTCTGACATGATAGAAAGATATGGGTTTTGGATGGGGCATTACAAAACAACAGACTTCTAGAGGTTTTTAGTCATGACACTAGAAAATAAAATGTTAAAAGTAGCATTAATATTCTACACTGTGTGAATATACCTCAATAAAATTGCATTAAAAATAGCAAATTGTTAAAATTGTTTATAAATCTCCTTTAGTTGTAAGGTTTCAATGTTTTGGATTATTCCTACTGTGATTTCTATCATGCCCAGCTTTTTTGTTTTCTCCTAATTTTAAAGAAAACAATTGTGATCAATTATTTCTCTAGTCTGTGATTTCGGTTGTACTGGTTGTTGAAGTTTCCCCAACATTCATAATATTTATTATATCTCTCATCATGACATGAAGGTTAGTCTTGCCACTTGACATCATTGTAGTGCTAACTGATGAGTCCATATATATTTTCCTAATTTTTAGTTTCAGATTTCTCATTCTAGTTTAATTCTGGGATGCTTTGTCCTATACAACAGAAGTAATTTTACAGTTTTATCCTTATCCAATTCTATATTATTATAAGATATAAAAATTAAAACTAGCCTGCACAGATAGATCACCAGCTAGATTTTATAGAACATAGAATCCTTTTCTAAGAACTGAAAATTTTAAAATTTATTACAGAAAATTTCATAAAAGAAAAATTTCTCTAGCTTAAATTTTTTTTTATGTTCAAGACTTGTCTAATATGTTTGTTCATATCCAATGCCTCATGCAATGCTTGGCACACAGGAGTTGCCTGGGATATGTTGTTTAAATCTGCTTAAGTGGGAAGACTAAATTTACATTGATTTTGGATTTTTGGTGCATTAATGACAGTTTAAAATAATTTCTAATGATTTATTTGAGTAATTTCTCTATTTGTCGTGTCCATTCAATATAGTGACTTTTTCTAAAGGTGGTTATACAAATACATCAAAGCTAAAACAATTAATAGTCAGAAGACTTTAACTTTTTACATGACAGAACACTGTGTCATGTTCTGATACATTGAGTCACATTTCTTCCCAACTAAAAATAGACACCCTTTTTGCATCACCAAGACAATGCCTGTCTGTTCTGAATTTTAACTCTAGTCAAACTATCATAATAGTTTTGCTAACTACTCATAAGGTAATGACTGGGTTTTAATAAACTTGTTTCTTATATCAATTATATGCTCTATATAAACAAGTTTAATAAACTTGTCTCTTATTTCAATTATATGCTCTATATAATTCCACTTCATTTTATCTACTTAGAGAAATGCTTAGTAGTCATTTTATCCTTTGAAAGATACTATTCTTCTTCCAATTCTTCTTCTTTCATTTATCTTTTCACTTTACTGTGAGTTCTTTAAATATATGTATGGCTTTGTTACCTAATTCTTCAGCTCCTTGATCAACAGTTTTTTTCTCTGTAGCAAAGTACATGTATTTCATATTTACACACTAAGTGTAATTTCCTTGAAACATTCATCTTTTTACTGTTAGATATTGAATTGCAGTGGTTTAAATGGGCAAACTTGTTTGATACCAGATTTTAATCTAAAAATATCAATTTAACCATAGCCTGTCAATAAATAATTGTTGAATGAACATGGCAAAATTTTGTTCCAATATTGGATGGAAGGCACAACCATGGAAGCATAGGGCTGGACCAAAGAGACCTCCTTGAGCCAAGAAAGAAGGTCCATCCACGGTGCTTGGAGGGGAGGTGGGGGGGGCTCTGCCCTCATGTTCAGGAAGAGTGTGGCTGTCTCCCCAGTGCTCAGAGAGGGTGGGGCCCAGGCCCTTGCATTCAGGGGGAGCCTGTTCCCTACTCAGGAACCCTGGTCTCTGCCCCAGCACTGGGAAAGTGTGGTGCTGCTGCTCCAGCAGGCACAGAGGACAAGCACCGATCCAGAGGTGACTCTCAGACTTGAGAATCTGCTGGAGTTTGCCCTGCTGCATTTCAGACTTGCTTGGGGCCTCTGGCCCCTGTTTTCCATCTGGTTTCTCCCTTCTGGAATGGGAATATCTATCCTATGCCTGATCCGCCATTGCCTGGGGAGCAGATAACTTGTTTTCAAAGTTACACATGTCCACAGAGCAGAACTTGGACCCAGAAGGACCACACCCATCATGGATTTTGATGAGACTTTATACTTACATCTGTTGCTAAAATGTAACTTAAGGCTTTTGGGATGTTGTGATGAAATGAATATATTTCATTCTTATGTCTTTTGACATATGAGGATGGACTGTGGTATTTGTCATAGCAGCCTGGTGAACTAAGACATCAGTATACTGTTTTAGACTCTGTTAGATGGGAACACTGCAATATAGTTTGAAATATTCCTACACATTTCATAATTAAGTAGGTAAATGTAACTATAATTACAATTAGTCAGTTGTTTAAAAAAATTGGTCCTAATTTCTGTAAAGGAAAACAAAGTTACAATTAGAGTTATACATTGTTTTCTTGTTCCCAATTCTAGAAAGTCATAAATCAAAGAAACTAAGTTTGAAAACTATCTCTAACCTAAATTTATCCTTCCTTCAAACAAATTTTCTGAACTCTTTGTGTTCATATGAATAAAGAATGTTTCAGTCATGATATAGGTAATATAATGTGTTTACTTAATTTTTTGCCATTAGAATTTTTGCATGATATTAAGACACAGTACCATTTTCTTCATTTTCTGTATTTATGATTCTGTGCTGAAAAATTAATCACATAGAATATACTTAATTTTTCTAAAAGTACAGAATGGAAAGTTTGCTTTATTTATTTCTATTATAGTGATATATATCCACTATATATATATATTACATAAAAATTCCCATTTCAACGATTTTTAGTACACTGTTGATATTAATTGCATTAAGTGTTGTGTTACCATCACCACCATCCATTACCAAGATTTTTCCATGACCCAAAACAGAATCTTTGTACCTTTTAAGCATCAATACCCCATTTCCTCCTGTCCCTGAGTTTATTTTATTTTAAGGAAAAATCCATGAAAGTAAAAAACTGATTTCAACTTTTTATAAAGAACAGAGTTTACTAAGAACTGTAAAATAATGCATTCGGTGTTAAACATGACTTGAATTGTTCAACCTTCTTTGTACCATTAAGATCAAGTATTGCCCTTCTGAAATGATGTCTGTTCAGTAGACCAATGATTAATTGTAGTGTTTATCAGATTAATCTAATAACATATATATATATATATATATATATATATATATATATATATCTCACTCTATTATCTAAACTTAAAATGAGTAAAACTTGTTTTATATATGGGATTATTTTTCTCTTTAAGCAATCCCCAAGTTAAGTCTAGTCTCTAAAAAGTAGTATTTAAAGGCCACATTTCATAAGATATGTGCCATTCTTACTATATTGTCTCTCTCATTTAACTTAAACATCATAAATAATATTTGACATTACAGCTGCAGCAGGAGTTGGAAAGAAATATAACTAGAGAAATACGAAAGGTATGTTGATAAAATTTACTGATTAAATTTAGATAGCATTGATTTCTGAATTAACCTATAAATAGTAAATGCCAAACCTTTTTATAGTTTGGACATTAGATGCAATGTTAAATATTTTTTTCTTATATACAGCTAATGAAAGACATTAAAGCATAAACATTCATAATGAAGAATATAATTATTCTTCATTTAATCATGTTTCCATATCTTTTAAACATCTCAGAAAGTCTATGTATCCCTTTTTGTTTCTGGCTATAGTCTGCCTTCACTTCTGCCATACCTAGGGAACTGTCAGCCTGCCCACTGAAACTCTTCTCATGGAAACAGAAGGGAAGCGTTAGCCACTTCTCTTTACTGTAGTAGCAATAGGAGGCCAAAAAAAAACAGACTAATCTCATGACACTTAGTCAAGCAATTTCTATTCAAATAGCTGTCACTTGACTAGTGACATTTTAAATCTCCATTCATTCACTTTGTCATTGCCTTCCTTTTGCCCTCAGGATAATTCTAGATTCCTTATCATGGAATAAAAACACTCAAAATTGATAGGGTTCTTGCTAAGTTATTCAGTGCTATCCCTTGCCCACTTACCCCTACTTTCTCCCTTTGCTCTGTCATGTAACCAAACTAGACTACTTATATAACTCCAGAAGGCTTCTTCCTGGCATAATTTTTACTTATCCTTAGGGTAGCAACTTACACATCACCTGTACTAAAAGGCCTGTGATACTGACAGAAAATTGGGATAGATGTTCCTCCCATGTGTTCCAATAGTACTCTGTTTTTGTACCTGTTATGTATGTGACTTTGTATGAAAGTGGCCTGTTCATCTGGTTTTTAAGGTTATAATACACAATTGTGGAGGGGTTGACTTTGTCATTTTCATCTTATGATCCAGTGCTTGTCAAAATATCATAGCAAAATGTTGTTGAATAAATAAAAGAAGAATAAGAAAATCAGAAGCCCTGATATTTAGTCACAGTGACAATTTAATGTGTAAATATGGGCAAATTATATGTATAACAGTAATTGTATTTTGAACTGTAGCCATATAAACATTTTTCATTCTTACTAACACTAATAAAGTTCTCGACTTTCTTTACTGACTTCTACTTAGTTTTAACTATTAAGTATTTTAGATTAAAGATTTAATTCTTTCTTTTTCTTTCTAGCTACTGCTGACTTGAATCTGGATCCTATAGAGTTTCTCTAGGATCTACTGATGAGTCAAATTGAAATCAAGATCTAGTTTTAAAAACAACACAAGAATATGTAGAGATTTTAAAGAAAAAGTATATGATCTGAAAGATACATAATAAGAATTCATTTACTAGGTTGTTTACATAATATTCTAATGGTTTCCTGTTGTACGATATGTGAAAATATTAAAGGAAATTATTTTTTGTATCATATATGTATGATAAAAATTTACATAAATTACTTCAAACTGTTTCTCAGCATCTGAAACTTTTAAATGGATTTTGCAAATGAAAACCAGCATTATTGAGTTTTACATAGCCAAAATTCCAGCTGTTTAAACAAGTTATCATTAATACTTCAGTAGATGTATTTATTTGTAAGATAAATACATGTAAGATGTATTCATTTGTAAGATGTATTTTAAGATTCATTTGTAAGATGTATTTGTAAGATGTAGTTGTAAGATTCATTTGTAAGATGTATTTGTAAGATTCATTTATAAGATGTATTTGTAAAATTCATTTGTAAGATGTATTTATTTGTAAGATGTATTTATTTGTAAGTTATCACTATATAACTATAAAGATTTAGGTAGCCATCATTTTGATATATTACTGCTATGTCAGTTGTCAGTGTTTAGAGCTATTAAAATTGTATGGTGAGGGCGGGGCAAGATGGCAGACTGGTGAGCTGTATGTTTTAGTTACTCCTCCAGGAAAGTAGGTAAAAAGCCAGGAACTGCGTGGACTGGACACCACAGAGCAATCTGTCTTTGGGCATACTTCATACAACACTCATGAAAACGTGGAACTGCTGAGATCAGCGAAATCTGTAAGTTTTTGCGGCCAGGGGACCCGCGCCCCTCCCTGCCAGGCTCAGTCCCGTGGGAGGAGGGGCTGTCAGCTCCGGGAAGGAGAAGGGAGAATTGCAGTGGCTGCTCTTATCGGAAACTCATTCTACTGATTCAAACTCCAACCATAGATAGACTGAGACCAGACACCAGAGACTCTGAGAGCAGCCAGCCCAGCAGAGAGGAGACAGACATAGAAAAAAAACAACACGAAAAACTCCAAAATAAAAGCAGAGGATTTTTCGAGTTCTGGTGAACACAGAAAGGGGAAGGGCGGAGATCAGGCCTTGAGGCGCATATGCAAATCCCGAAGCAAAGCTGATCTCTCTGCCCTGTGCACCTTTCCTTAATGGCCCTGGTTGCTTTGTCTATTAGCATTTCAATAACCCATTAGATCTCTGAGGGGGGCCTTTTTTTTTTTTTTTTTTTTTTTTAAATCCTTTTTGCTTTTTCTAAAACAATTACTCTAAGAAGCTCAATACAGAAAGCTTCAAAGAATTGAAATTTGGGCACGTCAAGTCAAGAGCAGAACTAAGAGAGCTCTGAGACAAAAGGCAATATTCCAGTGGCTGAGAAAATTCACTAAACAACACAACTTCCCAAGAAAAGGGGGGTGTCCGCTCACAGCCACCATCCTGGTGGACAGGAAACACTCCTGCCCATCGCCAGCCCCATAGCCCAGAGCTGCCCCAGACAACCCAGTGTGACGGAAGTGCTTCAAATAACAGGCAAACACCACAAAACTGGGCGTGGACATTAGCCTTCCCTGCAACCTCAGCTGAATGTCCCAGAGCTGGGAAGGGGGAGCAGTGTGAATTAACAGAGCCCCATTCAGCCATCATTTGAGCAGACTGGGAGCCTCCCAACACAGCCCAGCAGCCCAGAACTGCCCTGGGGGGACGGCACTCACCTGTGACATAGCACAGTCATCCCTCAACAGAGGACCCGGGGTGCACAGCCTGGAAGAGGGGCCCACTTGCAAGTCTCAGGAGCCATACGCCAATACCAAAGACTTGTGGGTCAGTGGCAGAGACAAACTGTGGCAGGACTGAACTGAAGGATTAGACTATTGCAGCAGCTTTAAAACTCTAGGATCATCAGGGAGATTTGATTGTTAGGGCCACCCCCCTCCCCGACTGCCCAGAAACACGCCCCACATACAGGGCAGGCAACACCAACTACACACGCAAGCTTGGTACACCAATTGGGCCCCACAAGACTCACTCCCCCACTCACCAAAAAGGCTAAGCAGGGGAGATCTGGCTTGTGGAGAACAGGTGGCTCGTGGACGCCACCTGCTGGTTAGTTAGAGAAAGTGTACTCCACGAAGCTGTAGATCTGATAAATTAGAGATAAGGACTTCAACTGGTCTACAAACCCTAAAAGAACCCTATCAAGTTCAGCAAATGCCACGAGGCCAAAAACAACAGAAAATTATAAAGCATATGAAAAAACCAGACGATATGGATAACCCAAGCCCAAGCACCCAAATCAAAAGACCAGAAGAGACACACCACATAGAGCAGCTACTCAAAGAACTAAAGATGAACAATGAGACCCTAGTACGGGATATGAAGGAAATCAAGAAGACCCTAGAAGAGCATAAAGAAGACATTGCAAGACTAAATAAAAAAATGGATGATCTTATGGAAATTAAAGAAACTGTTGACCAAATTAAAAAGATTCTGGACACTCATAGTACAAGACTAGAGGAAGTTGAACAACGAATCAGTGACCTGGAAGATGACAGAATGGAAAATGAAAGCATAAAAGAAAGAATGGGGAAAAAAATTGAAAAACTCGAAATGGACCTCAGGGATATGATAGATAATATGAAACGTCCGAATATAAGACTCATTGGTGTCCCAGAAGGGGAAGAAAAGGGTAAAGCTCTAGGAAGAGTATTCAAAGAAATTGTTGGGGAAAACTTCCCAAATCTTCTAAACAACATAAATACACAAATCATAAATGCTCAGCGAACTCCAAATAGAATAAATCCAAAAAAACCCACTCCGAGACATATACTGATCACACTGTCAAACATAGAAGAGAAGGAGCAAGTTCTGAAAGCAGCAAGAGAAAAGCAATTCACCACATACAAAGGAAACAGCATAAGACTAAGTAGTGACTACTCAGCAGCCACCATGGAGGCAAGAAGGCAGTGGCACGATATATTTAAAATTCTGAGTGAGAGGAATTTCCAGCCAAGAATACTTTATCCAGCAAAGCTCTCCTTCAAATTTGAGGGAGAGCTTAAATTTTTCACAGACAAAGAAATGCTGAGAGAATTTGCTAACAAGAGACCTGCCCTACTGGAGATACTAAAGGGAGCCCTACAGACAGAGAAACAAAGACAGGACAGAGAGACCTGGAGAAAGGTTCAGTACTAAAGAGATTCGGTATGGGTACAATAAAGGATATTAATAGAGAGAGGGAAAAATATGGCAAACATAATCCAAAGGATAAGATGGCCAATTCAAGAAATGCCTTCATGGTTTTAACGTTGAATGTAAATGGATTAAACTCCCCAATTAAAAGATATAGATTCGCAGAATGGATCAAAAAAAATGAACCATCAATATGCTGCATACAAGAGACTCATCTTAGACACAGGGACACAAAGAAACTGAAAGTGAAAGGATGGAAAAAAATATTTCATGCAAGCTACAGCCAAAAGAAAGCAGGTGTAGCAATATTAATCTCAGATAAAATAGACTTCAAATGCAGGGATGTTTTGAGAGACAAAGAAGGCCACTACATACTAATAAAAGGGGCAATTCAGCAAGAAGAAATAACAATCGTAAATGTCTATGCACCCAATCAAGGTGCCACAAAATACATGAGAGAAACACTGGCAAAACTAAAGGAAGCAATTGATGTTTCCACAATAATTGTGGGAGACTTCAACACATCACTCTCTCCTATAGATAGATCAACCAGACAGAAGACCAATAAGGAAATTGAAAACCTAAACAATCTGATAAATGAATTAGATTTAACAGACATATACAGGACATTACATCCCAAATCACCAGGATACACATACTTTTCTAGTGCTCACGGAACTTTCTCCAGAATAGATCATATGCTGGGACATAAAACAAGCCTCAATAAATTTAAAAAGATTGAAATTATTCAAAGCACATTCTCTGACCACAATGGAATACAATTAGAAGTCAATAACCATCAGAGACTTAGAAAATTCACAAATACCTGGAGGTTAAACAACACACTCCTAAACAATCAGTGGGTTAAAGAAGAAATAGCAAGAGAAATTGCTAAATATATAGAGACGAATGAAAATGAGAACACAACATACCAAAACCTATGGGATGCAGCAAAAGCAGTGCTAAGGGGGAAATTTATAGCACTAAACGCATATATTAAAAAGGAAGAAAGAGCCAAAATCAAAGAACTAATGGATCAACTGAAGAAGCTAGAAAATGAACAGCAAACCAATCCTAAACCAAGTAGAAGAAAAGAAATAACAAGGATTAAAGCAGAAATAAATGACATAGAGAACAAAAAAACAATAGAAAGGATAAATATCACCAAAAGTTGGTTCTTTGAGAAGATCAACAAGATTGACAAGCCCCTAGCTAGACTGACAAAATCAAAAAGAGAGAAGACCCATATAAACAAAATAATGAATGAAAAAGGTAACATAACTGCAGATCCTGAAGAAATTAAAAAAATTATAAGAGGATATTATGAACAACTGTATGGCAACAAACTGGATAATGTAGAAGAAATGGACAATTTCCTGGAAACATATGAACAACCTAGACTGACCAGAGAAGAAATAGAAGACCTCAACCAACCCATCACAAGCAAAGAGATCCAATCAGTCATCAAAAATCTTCCCACAAATAAATGCCCAGGGCCAGATGGCTTCACAGGGGAATTCTACCAAACTTTCCAGAAAGAACTGACACCAATCTTACTCAAACTCTTTCAAAACATTGAAAAAAATGGAACACTACCTAACTCATTTTATGAAGCTAACATCAATCTAATACCAAAACCAGGCAAAGATGCTACAAAAAAGGAAAACTACCGGCCAATCTCCCTAATGAATATAGATGCAAAAATCCTCAACAAAATACTTGCAAATCGAATCCAAAGACACATTAAAAAAATCATACACCATGACCAAGTGGGGTTCATTCCAGGCATGCAAGGATGGTTCAACATAAGAAAAACAATCAATGTATTACAACACATTAAAAACTCGAAAGGGAAAAATCAATTGATCATCTCAATAGATGCTGAAAAAGCATTTGACAAAATCCAACATCCCTTTTTGATAAAAACACTTCAAAAGGTAGGAATTGAAGGAAACTTCCTCAACATGATAAAGAGCATATATGAAAAACCCACAGCCAGCATAGTACTCAATGGTGAGAGACTGAAAGCCTTCCCTCTAAGATCAGGAACAAGACAAGGATGCCCGCTGTCACCACTGTTATTCAACATTGTGCTGGAAGTGCTAGCCAGGGCAATCCGGCAAGACAAAGAAATAAAAGGCATCCAAATTGGAAAAGAAGAAGTAAAACTGTCATTGTTTGCAGATGATATGATCTTATATCTAGAAAACCCTGAGAAATCGACGATACACCTACTAGAGCTAATAAACAAATTTAGCAAAGTAGCAGGATACAAGATTAATGCCCATATGTCAGTAATGTTTCTATATGCTAGAAATGAACAAACTGAAGAGACACTCAAGAAAAAGATACCATTTTCAATAGCAACTAAAAAAATCAAGTACCTAGGAATAAACTTAACCAAAGATGTAAAAGACCTATACAAAGAAAACTACATAACTCTACTAAAAGAAATAGAAGGGGACCTTAAAAGATGGAAAAATATTCCATGTTCATGGATAGGAAGGCTAAATGTCATTAAGATGTCAATTCTACCCAAACTCATCTACAGATTCAATGCAATCCCAATCACAATTCCAACAACCTACTTTGCAGACTTGGAAAAGCTAGTTATCAAATTTATTTGGAAAGGGAAGATGCCTCGAATTGCTAAAGACACTCTAAAAAAGAAAAACGAAGTGGGAGGACTTACACTCCCTGACTTTGAAGCTTATTATAAAGCCACAGTTGCCAAAACAGCATGGTACTGGCACAAAGATAGACATATAGATCAATGGAATCGAATTGAGAATTCAGAGATAGACCCTCAGATCTATGGCCGACTGATCTTTGATAAGGCCCCCAAAGTCACCGAACTGAGCCATAATGGTCTTTTCAACAAATGGGGCTGGGAGAGTTGGATATCCATATCCAAAAGAATGAAAGAGGACCCCTACCTCACCCCCTACACAAAAATTAACTCAAAATGGACCAAAGATCTCAATGTAAAAGAAAGTACCATAAAACTCCTAGAAGATAATGTAGGAAAACATCTTCAAGACCTTGTATTAGGAGGCCACTTCCTAGACTTTACACCCAAAGCACAAGCAACAAAAGAGAAAATAGATAAATGGGAACTCCTCAAGCTTAGAAGTTTCTGCACCTCAAAGGAATTTCTCAAAAAGGTAAAGAGGCAGCCAACTCAATGGGAAAAAATTTTTGGAAACCATGTATCTGACAAAAGACTGATATCTTGCATATACAAAGAAATCCTACAACTCAATGACAATAGTACAGACAGCCCAATTATAAAATGGGCAAAAGATATGAAAAGACAGTTCTCTGAAGAGGAAATACAAATGGCCAAGAAACACATGAAAAAATGTTCAGCATCACTAGCTATTAGAGAGATGCAAATTAAGACCACAATGAGATACCATCTAACACCGGTTAGAATGGCTGCCATTAAACAAACAGGAAACTACAAATGCTGGAGGAGATGTGGAGAAATTGGAACTCTTATTCATTGTTGGTGGGACTGTATAATGGTTCAGCCACTCTGGAAGTCAGTCTGGCAGTTCCTTAGAAAACTAGATATAGAGCTACCATTCGATCCAGCGATTGCACTTCTCGGTATATACCCGGAAGATCGGAAAGCAGTGACACGAACAGATATCTGCACGCCAATGTTCATAGCAGCATTATTCACAATTGCCAAGAGATGGAAACAACCCAAATGTCCTTCAACAGATGAGTGGATAAATAAAATGTGGTATATACACACGATGGAATACTACGCGGCAGTAAGAAGGAACGATCTCGTGAAACATATGACAACATGGATGAACCTTGAAGACATAATGCTGAGCGAAATAAGCCAGGCACAAAAAGAGAAATATTATATGCTACCACTAATGTGAACTTTGAAAAATGTAAAACAAATGGTTTATAATGTAGAATGTAGGGGAACTAGCAGTAGAGAGCAATTAAGGAAGGGGGAACAATAATCCAAGAAGAACAGATAAGCTATTTAACGTTCTGGGGATGCCCAGAAATGACTATGGTCTGTTAATTTCTGATGGATGTAGTAGGAACAAGTTCACTGAAATGTTGCTATATTATGTAACTTTCTTGGGGTAAAGTAGGAACATGTTGGAAGTTAAGCAGTTATCTTAGGTTAGTTGTCTTTTTCTTACTCCCTTGTTATGGTCTCTTTGAAATGTTCTTTTATTGTATGTTTGTTTTCTTTTTAACTTTTTTTTTCATACAGTTGATTTAAAAAAGAAGGGAAAGTTAAAAAAAAAAAAAAAAAGAAAAAAGACAAACAAGGAAAAAAAAAAAAAAAGATGTAGTGCCCCCTTGAGGAGCCTGTGGAGAATGCAGGGGTATTTGCCTACCCCACCTTCATGGTTGCTAACATGACCACAGACATAGGGGACTGGTGGTTTGATGGGTTGAGCCCTCTACCATAAGTTTTACCCTTGGGAAGACGGTTGCTGCAAAGGAGAGGCTAGGCCTCCCTGTATTTGTGCCTAAGATTCTCCTCCTGAATGCCTCTTTGTTGCTCAGATGTGGCCCTCTCTCTTTGGCTAAGCCAACTTGAAAGGTGAAATCACTGCCCTCCCCCCTACGTGGGATCAGACACCCAGGGAAGTGAATCTCCCTGGCAACGTGGAATATGACTCCCGGGGAGGAATGTAGACCCGGCATCGTGGGATGGAGAACATCTTCTTGACCAAAAGGGGGATGTGAAAGGAAATGAAATAAGCTTCAGTGGCAGAGAGATTCCAAAACGAGCCGAGAGATCACTCTGGTGGGCACTCTTACGCACACTTTAGACAACCTT
The DNA here is from genome assembly GCF_015220235.1 of Choloepus didactylus. Lineage (NCBI taxonomy): Eukaryota > Metazoa > Chordata > Mammalia > Pilosa > Megalonychidae > Choloepus > Choloepus didactylus. Next base: position 3,871,008 of record NW_023637577.1, read on the forward strand.
TTTCAGGTTCTAAAGAATTGGGGTAGCTGGTGGTGGATACCTGAAACTATTAAACTACAACCCAGAACCCATGAATCTCGAAGACAGTTGTATAAAAATGTAGCTTATGGGGGGTGACAGTGGGATTGGGAATGCCATAAGGACCAAACTCCACTTTGTCTAGTTTATGGATGGATGTGTAGAAAAGTAGGGGAAGCAAACAAACAGACAAAGGTACCTAGTGTTCTTTTTTACTTCAATTGCTCTTTTTCACTCTAATTATTATTCTTGTTATTTTTGTGTGTGTGCTAATGAAGGTGTCAGGGATTGATTTAGGTGATGAATGTACAACTATGTAATGGTACTGTAAACAATCGAAAGTACAATTTGTTTTGTAAAAAAAAAAAAAAAAAGTAAATGAATAATATGGGGGAGGAGGGGTATGGGATGTTTTGGGTGTTATTTTTACTTTTATTTTTAGTCTCATTTTTGTTTTTTGGAGTAATGAAAATGTTCAAAAATTGATGCGGTGATGAATGCACAACTATGTGATGATACTGTGAACAATTGTTTTATACTTTGGATGATTGTATGGTATGTAAACATATTTCAATAAAAAATAAATAAACACATAAAAAAAAAATAAAATAAATAAAGAATTGGGGTAGCTGGTGGTGGATACCTGAAACTATTAAACTACAACCCAGAACCCATGAATCTCGAAGACAGTTGTATAAAAATGTAGCTTATGAGGGGTGACAGTGGGATTGGGAATGCCATAAGGACCAAACTCTACTTTGTCTAGTTTATGGATGGATGTGTAGAAAAGTAGGGGAAGCAAACAAACAGACAAAGGTACCCAGTGTTCTTTTTTACTTCAATTGCTCTTTTTCACTCTAATTATTATTCTTGTTATTTTTGTGTGTGTGCTAATGAAGGTGTCAGGGATTGATTTAGGTGATGAATGTACAACTATGTAATGGTACTGTAAACAATCGAAAGTACGATTTGTTTTGTATGACTGCGTGGTATGTGAATATATCTCAATAAAATGATGATTAAAAAAAAAATTGTATGGTGCCATCAAACTATATTTTAATAATTGTAAACCTTGATTTATAGATATTTCTTCATGGAGAAATAAGGTTTGCCTAAGGCTTTTCACCTTTTCTATTAATTTTTTATTCACTTTTTGAAAACATACATCTTAAAATTAGAGAAAAATTTGCAAGTTTTAATACAAAGGGCTTTTTCCCCCTGAAACATTTGAAAGAATGAATTGCCAGTGTGATGCCCATCACTGCTAATTACTTTGGTATGTATTTCCTACAAAGAAGGACATTCTACACAACTACAGTATAACCATCACAATCAGAAAATTAATGTTAATACATTCTATTATTTAATCCTCAGACCTTTTAAGTCTTGCCACTTGTCTCAGTGCCCTTTGAAAGAAAAGGATCCATTTCTGAATCATGGATTGCATTTCATTGTTGTGTCTGTATTGTCCTCTTCAGTCTGGAATAATTTCTTAGTCTTTCCTTGACTTTCATGACCTTGATGCTTTTGAAAATTGAAGGCCAGTAGTGTAGAATGTCCCCCAGTGTGGATTTTTCTGATGTTTCCTTATGATGATATTCAGATTATATGTTTTTGGAAAAATATCACAGAAATGATCCTGCAGTCTTCTTGCATCCTGTCAAATGACCCACAGTTTGAATTGCTATATTTTAAATAAATTTTTCTATCTTCTAGTTCACTAATTGTCTCCTCTACTGTGTCCAATCTGCTGCCTGACCTGTCCATGGAATTTGAAATTTTGGTGCTGCATTTTCCATTTATAGAAGTTTGCCTGGGTCTTTCACAACCCCACTAGAAAATATTTATAGTTTTCTATTTTCTGAAGAGATTTTACACACAGATGCATATATGCATATGACATCTATGGCTTTTGTCATTTCCTAAGGGCCTGCTTGTAGGAAGAAATAAGGGTAGAGACAACTAATCAGAAAATGGGAACTACTACACATTAGCTCTTGATGTGAGAATTCTCTTTTATATATGATTTCAGTGAAAGATTCCATCCTCTCCTCTTCCAGGAATAGCCAAGTGATCCCCCAAGGAAGGGAGGGTGTTTGAAAAACTTATACACAAATGTTTTAGCATCATTGATCATAATAACCAAAAAGTGGAACAATCTGAATGTCCATCAGCTGGTAACTGAATAAACAAAGTGTGGTCTACCCATCCAGTGGAATATATGGAGCAAGAAGGAGAGAAATATTATACATGCTATTTTATACATGCTAAAATTTTCAAAAAAGGCAAATTTCTAGAGACATTTGAAAGTAGATCAATGTTTGCCTGGGTACAGGATCAGGGATTGACCACCAACAGGTACCAGGAAACTTTTTTGAGTGAAGGAAATATTCTGAAACTGGATTGTGGGGTGGTTACAAAGATCTATTATTTTACTCCAAATTGCTGAACTGAACTCTTAAAATTGGTGACATTTTTGGTAATAAATTATACCTTGATCAAGTTATTTTCTGAAACAGGCAAAAAAGAGACTGCTGAAAAGGAAAAATCAATACACATTTGAGATGAGATATTTACTTTAAAAGAGGTCAAACATGAATTTGAAAACAAAGAAAGTCAAAGTATTTGTTCATTAGATCAAAGGGTAGTATGACATTGAAGATCTGTAAAGGTCATGATGGCTATCCAAGAGAGTATGACTTAGTCTCCTTTTGTTGAATTTTTAACTGAATACATGATATGAATTCTTTTGGTTATGGCAGGGCTAAATTTTTCCTTATAATCTTTTCTCTATAGTTATGAATATCTGTACATTTTTTCTCATATACTGATTAGGCTACAATTATTTCCCCAAGGATTGCAATTATTCCCCATCACTGTAACAGATCTGTGAAAGAGATGACTGGTGGAAAAGGAGAACTTTCCTGGTAATCTGCAGCAAATTAAAACTGCATGCCAAGGAAAGACTGTTGGGAATCATTAAGATAACATTAGCTTTGGGATGTTCCATTCACACTGGAAGTCTGTGCTGTTTCCATGTAATACTTTGGGACTTCCTTGTGGGCTTCTCTAAGTTAACCATAAATGCCACCATTATCATTTTAGACTAAGGTCACTATATGGCTTTTAAAACCTAGGGGTTTTCTTCTAAGCTTCTCAGTCTTAAGTGATAACTTGGAGATGTTTCAAGCTTATCATTTGTTTATTTTAGCTATTAAGATTAGTTATTTCAAAATTTTATAGTTCCATCCAGTATTTGAAGTATGTTGGGGGTCTGTGTTGGTCGGATACTGTGTCTGCTGGTTCCCACTGTTGGTGCATTGTTAACTTGTTTATTTTGGTTAGCTCTGATTGTGTGCTACTTATTGCCCTTGAAAATTATTTGCGGTGATACCCAAATCCTTGAGTGATATTGCCTTCCTTTAGAAAGGATTTGCATTTACTTCTGCAAGGTGCCTTAACCCAATTCCAAAGCTTGAGGTTCTTTGAACAACACTCCCTCCCCAACTGCCCACCTTCACCAAAAAAGAAAAGAAAAACACAAACCACTCTCCTCCTCCTGGCCCAGGCTGCAAATCAGAGGGAGAACTCATCTTTTTTTTTCTCTTCTCCCCTTTGCCACTTTTTCTTCTGCTTAACTCAGCACCTAGGATACCTTCTGTTAGTACTCTGGGGTGGCTGGAGTGAGGCTTTGCTTTGATTAACCTTTCCTCTGAGAATGTAGCTCTCTGATGTTCTAGTTTGATATGGGGGGAGGTCTTCCCTATGACTTTATGCCTTGATTGAGCCCAGGAGGACTTAGGTCCTCCTTACTATACAAGCCTACAGAACCAAACCTCAAGTTTGTTAAAGGTCAACAAACGCCCTCAGAGACAAGGCACCTTTGATGTGCTTATATTCCCCTTGTCTCTCCAGGTTTTGACTTTCCCCTGGAATTTTGATTGGCAACTCCCCAGTTCTTGTTGCCTTTATGATGATAGTATATTTTCACTCAGCACTTTTAACTATATTCAGGGAAGCGCTCATCCAAATAATCTAGCTTACCATTTCTAGAAAAAATGTCCTGGATTTGTTTCATTCTGTTGCCTTTCAGAACTTTCTTATCCCTAAGTGTTGTTGCCAAATATTTTATTTTTATACTACATTCCAGTTTGCTAATGCTGCCATTATGCAAAACACCAGAAATGGATTGGCTTTTATAAAGGGGTTTTATTTGATTACAAATTTACACTCTGAAGTCCATGAAAATGTCCAAATTAAGGCATCAACCACAAGTATACCTTAACCAAAGGAAGGCCATCTGCTCTCCTGTTTGAGCACAGTGGGGAAGAATTCACCACCTTTGCTTGGTAGCAATCCTCTCTTGCCCAGCCCTTTCCTCCAGAAGGGCAGGGTGCCAGCGAAGTGCAAGTCTTCTCATAGAAGGACATTTACTTACAACCTGAACACAGGTCAGTGCAGCCTGTAAGGTCCCTTTCAGCCAGTTGAGCTGGCTTACTGTTAGAAGAAAAATGCATCAGGCTCAGAAACCATCAAGGTGAAATCTTGAGTTTTCAAGAGGTTTCAGATAGATCTACACCATCTCCTGCACCTTTTGTCCCAATCATGATCTCATAAGAAGCCTGGAGGGCGATGGGTCCTCTCTGGGGGCAGCTGCCTGTGATAACCCAACTCCCTTGCTTTGGGCGTGTCCCAGGAAGAAGGTGAGGGGCCACGTCCCAGGAGCAGCTCCTGGTTGAGTAACTTCCACCAACAGAGGCACAGATGCTCAGCCCGCAGGCACAGAAGGCCCCCAGGGAGTGGACACTCCCATCTGGCATCTCCCCTAGGGAATCATGTGCTAGGCGTGTGGCGGTCTCCTGCAGCCATCTTCCAGCATCAGGCCCCCCCAGCCCCATGACCGGGCTAGGCCCTGTGGCAGCCACACAGCCCATGCTTCGCTGCCTGGCCTCAGTCCCCACAGCTGCTCCTGCACAGGGTGCCCCACGTTGCAGAGCTGTGAGACCCGCAGGCTACACCCCTCGAGCCAGGCGCAGGCAACCCAGGGGCCCTCCAAACACCCACAAATCTCTTGCTGAAACCTGCTTTTTTAAGACTTTGAAGAACTTTCCAGTCTAATCAGAAAACCTCCCTCTTCTCTATCTCTGTGGCTTGAGTATCCCCCCTTTGTCCATCATTTGAAGTTAGCTGGACAGATGGCAATTTTGGAAGAAGGAGGTGGATATACTTCACTCTTGGGCTGGAAAAATGTCTGTGCAAAGAGCTTATGGCTTTGCTCACCTTTTCTAAAAACAGATTTCAGTGTTTTGGATAAATTGGTTTCCTCCAACCTCAGTTTTCTCTTCTGTAGAAATGGCGCCAAGTGTCTCAGAAGGTTCTCAAAGAATTAAAATGAATCAGGTATGCAAAACAAAAATGAAAACAAAAACAAAAACAAAAAAAACTTACCAGAATCTGCTTCAGATTTATATTAACTTAATTCCAGTGAGATGTAGAAATGTTGCTTCTATATAGCTTTATTGCACTTTTCCCCTTTTGATGGTATTATTGTTATACATATTGTGTCCATATGCTACAAATCTTAAAAGTTTATTAGTATAATTATCATTGTATATTTGGCTTTTTAAAAATCTGAGAGAAGAAAGAGAGCAAGTATCTGTTTAGAGCTAGCTTATGTTTAGAGCTTGTCATGTCAGCCTTATTTGCCATATTCAGTTCTCCTCATTTGCTGGAGATTCAAGTTCTCATATGCTGTCATCACCACAGGAACAAATGAGACCTTAACCTTGGCAACAGGTAACAGATGGCAGAGGGAGACCACCCTGACTACCCTTTTCACCACCAGGAAGATACCCTATCCCTCTGCAGGGGTCTGTGGCCAGAGAGATCCCTGTGTTTTTGGCTCATCTCCATCTAGAGAAGTTTCCAACACAGTGAGCTGAGAGGAAGATGGGAGGGAGCAAGATGTGCTTCAAATGCCATATACTCTCACTGTTCTTACTGAGTTTTAGTAGATTATATTGGCCGAATGTCTCTTAATTTGCTGTATGCCTTTAGGGCCATTTCCAGAGATTTCAAATGGTTGTTATTCTCTCTCTCTCTCTCTCTCTCTCTCTCTCTCTCTCTTTCACTGGTCTCATTGGGGAGCAGGTCTGCACAACACCTAATGTTGCCACTCTAGAAGTAGAACCCACCTTAAATGATTTTCACAAATAGTCATTACTGGAGTCCTATCGCCTGCTCCAGAATTCATGCAACAGCCATCACTGGCTGTTCCAGTGCTGGACAATTTCTCCACTAGTTGTGTGTCCTTGGGCAAGTTACTTACCTTTCTGAGAATGCAAGTAGTCCCTGGCTTCTCAGATTACCATGAGCAGGCAGGAAGATGATGAGGGCTGATTGCTTAGCAAAGGGGCCACCAGATGCGGAAACAGGCTTTGTGACCATTGCAATTAGGGAGACATACGAGTTTGAGATTTCACTGGCTTATCTTCAGCTTTGCTCTTGGTTTTGCTTCCACTTGGCTGTGTAAAGTTAAGCTGGCAAGTTTTCTAGACTCCACGTGGAGCATGAGGCAAGTAGTAGACAGGACAGGAGAGATTGGAGGACTATGTGTTCTCCCCAATCCCTCTAACCCACACTGGATATCTCTGTCCTTGGTTGCCTTCCCACCAGCTACTTCCCGCTGTGTATACCCTTCAGCTTATTAAAAGTTTTCAACTCAAAGGTATGACTCAGACCAACATCCACCTCTCTGATATCTCTGCAATGTGCACTACAGAATGATAGTGAACACTCAGATAGGGCATAGGTGAAGCACACATGGAGACGCAAACAGGAATCCCTAAATTCTCATGTTAACCTTTTATACTGACTGACCTTCCCCCACTGCATTCAGACCTTTGGTCCCATAGCCTACTAAAATGGAGTCTTTCTGTAGCCTTATAATCAATCACACACCAATTAGCTTATTAGCTTATTAGGGACTTCTCTACTCAGATAACTGGGAGGAAGGCCTGAGGGAGAATGGATTTTGAAGACAAAATATAAGTTCAAATCTAGGAGAAGTGGCTGAAGGAGTACAGCCCAAGTGCAGAGTCAAAGGTAGGAATGAAGATGTGGGCCTCAAGGAGACTACCCAGCTGCCCGGTAGCTAATGACACTCATTGCTTCAGCCCTGAAGTGGCCCAGAGGCTCAGGATGTTTTATCCTGCTGCCATGACAATCTTACTGTCATAAACAGATTTTACTGGTTCAGAGTTTACTGTATGGTCTGGCACATACCAGACATAGGCTTCATATAGGGCTCAGTATACCAGGGATGGGCCTTGCAAGAAATTATTTAAGATATCTACCAACATGGGTTTTGATTACTGAGATGCTACAAATAGTGTAGAGCATGGGGCCTGATAAATAAAAAGACTTCAATAAATGCAGTGATTATTACTTCATGCTTGAGTTTGCTCATAATCTTCAAAGACTGTCCCCAGCTCCAAAATGCCCTGCTAGCATAGAAAACAAACATGGGGGGCAGGACAGGGTGGCAGCATAGAGATGTGTGGAATTTAGGTAGTCCTCTAGAGCAACTAGTACGTAGCCAGGAACAACTAGCATATAGTCCAAAACAACTGTTGGGGGACATCTGTAACTGGACACACAATGTACACCAGCCTGGGAAGGTGGAATGGCTGAGATTACAGCATAGAACTGAAAGTAAATCTCCCCAAACTGTTGAGCTGGCACCCTTCCCCCAACAGCACAGCAGAAACACTTTCCTGTTGAACAAAGAAGTAGGCTACCTGGAGCAAGGGAAAGTAACTCAACCAAGCTCCATCTGCAGTTTTAATTGACAAATTTGGACTACTGAATATAAGCTACAAGCACAGATAAACCTGGAGCTAGCAGGAAAGGAAACTTTAGGTCTCTCCCGGCAGAAAAGAGGTGGGACTGACAGAAAAACATAATAAACAAATAAATAAAAACAGAGGCTTTTGGAGATGGCTGTGCTCAGAATACTGGAAAATGGCTGTATTTCAAGAAAAGGCAATATACCTAAGCTAAATGTCCATAAGAGGGGGATATAAGTGAGAGGTGTGGGATTCTTGGTGTTGGTGTGGTTGTCTGATTTTTTTATTGTATTTTATTTTAATTTTATTTTTTCTTTGGTTGCTTTTTAGTTGTCTTTTTTTTTTCCTTTTTTTTCCTTTTTTTTTTTTTTTTTTTTTTTTTTTTGACTCTTCCTATTTCTTAGTGGAAGAAATGGAAATGTCCTCATATAGATAGTGGTGGTGAATGCATAACTGTGTGATTATACAAGGAACCATTGATTGTTTACTTAGGGTGGAATGTACAGTGTGTGAATAAAACCATCTAAAAAATAAACAGAGGGATACAAGTGCTGGAGAAAATGTGGAGAAAGGGATGTATCTAATCACTGTTGGTGGGGAAGCAGAATGGTGCAGCCCATCTGGAGGTCAGTGTGGTGGTTCCATAGGAAGCTAAGCATGGGGTTGCCATATGGCCCTGCAAGTCTGTTATTGGGCATATACTTGGAAGAACTGAAAAGAGGGACATGAATGGAAATTTGCAAAGTGGGGTTTACAGTGTCAGTATTCACGATTTGCAGCAGATGCAGGTGGCCTAAGGGTAAATCGACTGATGAATGGAATGGCGAACTGTGGTGTATACATACAATGGAATATTGAGCTGCTACAAGAAGGAGTGAAGTTGAGAGGTGAATGGACATTGAAGAGAGTATGTTGAATGAAATAAACCAGAAATGAAAAGAAAAACATAATGCCTCACTAATTTGGACTAAGCATAACATGCAATCTCTGAGAATTGAGTCTGAGAGTGTATGTAGGTTATCAGGGGAAGGCTTATTGTAAAGGCTCCTAGACAGTAAGCTCTTACAGTGGTTACATCTATTCCTGGGTTGTAATGGCTATTTCTAAATTCTGAGATGCTGAGCTCTTTGTATATAATCTGGTTGGTCCCTGAAACTTTGGGTATCTGTATGACATCTGAGACTCAGAGCCAGAGTCCAGCAGCTATGAATATCAGCCTTACCCAACACAGCAACTGTTAGAATCTAAAAAAGGAGGTCAGACTTCAATTAGAGATATGAACAGAATAGACTTAGTTAGGACTAAGGTAAATCAGACTAAAGGGTAAAGGATGATATTGACTTGTGCTTTTAAAACTTCAACTTCTGTGTGAGACCAAAGGAAGACATGTTTATTAGGTGCAAAATCTGTATTTTCTGGAGCTTGTATGATATTTTATTCAAACAACATAATTACATGGAACATTGTATAGGGAGGGAAATCTGGTTGGTTTGTACAGGTTAGTGTGGATCTCCAATACATCCCAGAGTAATTTGGACAGAGAATAAAAATGTATTTGTGCAGCCCCCTTGAGGGACTGGGGGAAAATGTGGCAATATTTAATTTCCCTGCCTGGGGGATTACTGATATTCTCACAAGCTTGGGGGCTACCAATTTAGAAGGCTGAGCCCTTGATCTTGGGGCTTGCCGTTATGAAGTTTGTTACTGCAAAGAAGAGACTAAGTCTACTTTAAATGGTGCCTAAGAGTCTCCCCCAGTGTACCTCTTTTGTTGCTCAGATGTGGCCTCTCTTGCTAAGCTAACTCTGTAGGTAAACTCACTGCCTTCCCACCTAGTGGGACATGACTCCCAGGGGTGTAAATTTCCCTGGCAATGTGGGACATGACTCATGAGGATGAGGTTGGACCTGGCATCATGGAATTGAGAAAGCCTTCTTGTATCAAAAGGGGGAAGAGAAATGAAACAAAATAAATTTTCAGTGGCTGAGAGATTTCAAATGGAGTCAAGAGGTCACTCTGGAGGTTATTCTTATGCTTTATATAGATATCCCTTTTTAGTTTTTAATGTATTGGAATAGCTAGAAGGAAATACCTGAAACTGCTGAACTGCAACCCAGTAGCCTTGATTCTTGACGATGATTATATAACTATATAGCTTACACTGTGTGACCATGTGATTGTGAAAAACTTGTGGCTCCCACTCCCTTTATATGGTTGTATGGACAGATGAAAAGAAAAATGAGGACAAAAAGTAAATGAATAAGAGGAAGGGATGGGAGGTATGAGATTTTTGGGGATGTTCATTTTTACTTTAACTTTATTCTTTTTTGTGCATGGTAATCAAAATGTTCAAAATTGTGGTGATGAATGCACAACTATATAATGGTACTGTGAACAATTGATTGTACACTATGGATGATTGTATGACACATGAATATATTTCAATAACACTGAATTAAAAAAAAGAAAACAAGCAGAGCCTTCTCATTTTATGTTGTGAATGGGTTGAAGCTATGCTGATATGGATTCCCATCAGTTCATTTAGGGATAAATGCAATAAAGAACCATATTTATTTTATCATGAATAGCAAACACACAACCTGCCCTTTTAATTCATTCATTCATTCATTCATTCATTTATGCTTGCTGATCCTGAGCTGGAAATCAGTATGAGTGCTCCCCAAAATCAGAGCAAGTTTTTTCTGTTCTTGCCCTATAGGTACAACCTCCCTCTTGAGGGTGTTTGACACATCCTTTCCCTCCTGCAATGTATCTTTTCCCAGATCCTGGGCCCTCCATCCAGGCTGGGCACTTCTCATTTCCACTTAAAATCTCTCTGGGGGAGTTAGGGTGGCAGAGTGAAGTGGCCCTAAGTATTCTCTGGTCTGTGGAGTATGACAGCTCAGAAAATGAATGTCACCATTGCAAAGTGTTGAAAAAGGTATGGTATAGGGAAAAAATACAATCAATGCAAACTAATGTCTACAGTTAACAGTAACAGTGTAATATTCTTCCATTAATTGTAACAAAGGCAATATTCCAAAGATAAATGTCAATAAGAGGGGGATATAATTGTGGGATATTGGATTCTTGTTGTTTGATGTGGTTGTCTCTCCTTTTTGTTTTATTTCTTATTATTCTTTTTTTATTTTTTTCCTCTTCTTTCTTGTGGAAGAAATTGAAATCTTCTCATATAGATTGTGGTGGTGAATGTATAATTATGTGATTATACCGAGAGCCATGGTTCACCTAGGATGGATTGTATGGTGTGTGAAAAAAACTGTTTAAAAAATAAACAAAAAGATATAAGTGATGGAGAAGATGTGGGGAGAGAGATATAGCTATTTACTGTTGGGGAGGAAGTAGAATGGTACAGCCCTTCTGGAGGACAGTGTGGTGGTTCCACAGGAGCCTGGGTGTAGGACTGCCATATGATCTTGCAACCCTGTTATATGGTGTATACTTGGAAGAACTGCAATCAGGGACACAAATAGACATTTGCACACTGATGTTCATGGTGGCATTATTCATGATTTGCAACAGACGGAGGTGGCCTAAGGGTACACCAATGGATGAACAGAGGGTCTATGTAATGTATACATACAATGGAATGTTGAGTGGTTGCAAGGATGGAAGTTGTGAGGCATGCAACTAGGTGAATTAATCTTGATGACATTATGTTGAGTGAAATAAGCAAAAAACAAAGGGACAAATATTATAAGTCTTCATGAATATAAACTAAGTATAATGAGCAAACACTGAGAATTCAATTTGAGAGTGTAGGTTACCTGGGGAGAGAACAGGGGCAGAGATTGAGCAATCAAAGATTAAGGAATACAGAATGTTCAATAAGGCTTATTGTAAAGGTTCCTAGATTGCAAGCTGTTACAGCAGGCACATTTATTCCAGGGTTTTAACCATTAAGCTAAATTCTGAGATGCTATGCTCTTTGTGTATATCCTGGTAGTTCCCTGGAAATCTGGGTATCTCTGTGACACTTGAGACTCAGAGCTAGAGTTCAGCACCTCTGTAAGTCAGTATTACTCCATATAGCAACTGTTAAAAGAAGCTGAGAAAGACATCAGATTCCACTTAAGGATATGAATGAAATGGATTTGATTAGGACTAACATCTAGACACTTGCCCTTATGAAACTTATCCCTCTAATGGTGAAGCTAAGCCTACTTATAACTATGCCTAAGAATTACCCCCAGAAAACCTCTTTCATTGCTCAGATGCGGACTGTATCTCTGTCAACTCTGCAAATTAACTACCCTCCCCTCTATGTGGGACATGACTCTCAGGGGTGTAAGTCTCCCTGGCAATGTGGGATATGACTCCCAGGGATGAGCCTGGACCTGGCATCATGGGATTGAGAATGCCTTCTGACCAAAAGGGGGAAAAGAAATGAAACAAAATAAAGTTTCAGTGGCTAAGACATTTCAAATAGAGTGGAGAGGTCATTTTGGAGGTTATTTTTATGCATTGTATAGGTATTCCTTTTTAGTTTCTGTTATATTAGAATAGCTAGAAGGAAATACTTGAAACTGTTGAATTGTAATGCAGTAGTCTTGATTCTTGATGATAATTGTATAACTATATAACTTTTATCGTGTGACTGTGTGATTGTGAAAACCTTGTGACTGACACTTCCAGATCCAGTGAATGGGCAGAGCAGTAATAAATAAAGACAAAAATATATAAATAATAGGGGAGGATGGATAATGGGTATGGGATTTCTGGGTGTTCTTTTTTATTTTTATTTTTTTGTTTTTATTTTTTTGGGGGAGAGTAATGAAAATGTTTTAAAATTATGGTAATGAATACACAAGTACATGATATCACTGTGAGCCACTGATTGTATACATTGGATGGATTATATGGTGTGTAAATATATTTCAATAAAATTACATTAAAAAATCTATGAAGCACAATGTGTTCTAAAATTAAATAGTCCAAGTGTGAAAGAGCAAAAGCAAAGAATGTAGATTAACTAAAAGAAAATAGATCCACTACAAAGAGAAATGCAAAAAAATAAGATTATTACAAAAGGATTATGATGAAATTCTCTTTAATCAATTGTAAAACTGCTGAACACTTTCCAGAAGATACATCCTCTTAGCCAACCTACCCAGGATTTGAAAAGTTGTATTTGAAATAAAATGTTGAGGTTTGCTAAGCTATTTTTTAAAAAACACATTTAAATGAGGCCATTTTCTGCCAAGAGAGGAAATGCTGCATAGGCATAAACATAGTGATTTCTTCTTACAGCCTTTTCACTAGGGTCATAGGAATCGCTCTCCAAAGATAGCACAACTGCATGCTCTCCACCATGACCACATTGATGATATCAGATCTTTGAGGTATGTATCCATCAGGAAGTTTCAGAGAATCCAAGGTGAAAAAGATACTATCACCTATCACCCTATTTCTTCCACAGAAACTAGTGATGAAGACCTGAAATATAAGAAATGAAAAATGTCTGTTTAGAAGCAAACACTGTAACAGGGTCTGCACATCCTCCCTTTGGCTCCCAACTGTAGATCACCCCAAATCAGTGATTCCCAGCCTGCCTGGCACATTTGAAACAACAGGGGTGCTTGGAAAATACCCATACCCAGGTGCTAGCCTAGACAAATTAGATCAGAACCTCCGGGAATGTGGCCTGGGTCTCAGATGAGAAAAACTGCTCTAAATATTGCCAAATGTACATTGACCTCGAGAGTTATGGTTGAGAGAATGGAAAGAGTTGAGTAAGAAAGGAATGTGGTGATAAGTTGACTATTATTTTCCCCCTACTTCCTTTGTCACATTCCAAGCTCATTCTCCCACCTCTACCTTTGTGCAAACTGAATTTCCAGTTCATTTTCCCCTCAGCCCCCACTTCCCAAATAATACCCAGCTTGTACTAGTAAGCTCAAGTCCCACTCCATTCTTTTCCAACAGTTCTCTGGTGCACAAACTTTGTCTTTTCTTGTTCTCAGAACATTCTAACACTTCCCAAATAAACTGCATAATTTAGAACATAATAACACGTAAGTTCAAACATTTTCTCTAATTATTTCCTTTCAGCAGTACAGCCTTTTCAATAAGAAATTTGGCCCCTCTTCAGCAAAGAATGTATTTTCCATTATTTTTCTAGATTTCCCAGAACACCCAATAGAATCCTGAGCAGCAAAAATTATCACTAATGGAAGAGTTAGCAGAAACAAATACAACGTCATCATGCAAACGAACGACCTCATGCACGTGCTTATGTCTCAGAGGCTTCATGGAGATTGCCTTTCTGCTGTAGGTGGATAGATGGATGGAAACCTCAGCTTCTATCCAGTCACTTGGGGAAGGTTCAAAACCTAAAGCCACCACGGAGAAAAAATCGAATTGTAGTTATCACTTATTTTTGGCGATGTTAAATTTCGCAAGTTATGTTGAAGCTGTAATACACTAATTTCTCTGAGATCTAAGGTACATTTTGAACATTTTGAAACAGGTACCCTCTAAGTGTTCCTGTAACATATTAGGCATTGATTCTCCTCTGCTGATTCCACAAAGTCAAATTGGGAAAAGGGTCGACTCGTGCATTCAGAGGCCAGTCTTTCTGGGAGCAGAGCACGGGGTTTATAAAACCTCTGGTCACATTCACAGCTCCTTTAGGAGAGGCAGTAAAGCACACAGATAGGAGTGCAAATCTGAACCTAGCTGCCTGTCTGCAAATCTTGATAGGTCCACATAGGTTGCAACCTTGGTCAAGACACTTCATGCTAATTGGCCTCAGGTTCGTCATCTAAAAATGAGGAGTGCAATATGGTACTCAGCACATAGAGCTGCGGGACAATTACCCTATATATGTAAAACTCACAAAATAGTGCTTAGCCCATAAAAAGCACCAAATAAACATTGACTGTTATTACTTGTAGCAGCACTAGGAAATACTGCTACAGTGAGAAGGAAGCAAACTTTCCAGGTTTTTAAGACAGATAGTAAATGATGATATAAATATATATATCTTATACTTTACATTTATGAACAAATAGTTACAGATTTTCACAATAAGGTAAAAGTAAGTCATAAGATACGAAGGGAAAATTTGGAATAACTGGAACTCTCAAACACTGCTGTTGGAAGTGTAAATTGGTACATCTTTTTAAGAAAACTGGCAATCTCTATTAAAGTTAAACATTCATTTACCTTCTGACTGAGCATTTCCTAGTTCCTTCACATTTCTCATTTTTATTATGAGTGTATTTTAGAATGACCTAAGACACAAGCCTTGGACCTCTTTCTCTCTCTCTCTCTCCACCCCCTCTTCTCATACACTTTTCTTTATATAATATTCACCGGCTTATAATTCCAACATGTATAGACCTCTAACTCTAACCAATCTCAAATTCATATATCCAATTGCCTACTAAATTTAACATGTTTAAAGATGAGCTCTTGCTATTCTTCTCATGGACCTGATTTCATGCCTCTCAGTTTTCCACATCTCAAAAATGGTCATCGCAATAAACATAAGGTTCTTAATAATTAAGAAACTGATTGAGTAGAACTGTACTGGGAACTGGAGTGTAGACATAATTTGTAACCATATCCAAACATGCTATGATATACAACCAACTGAAACCAAGTTGTTGGACTGAAAATTTACAAGCTATAGATCACATCTATTTATTAAAATTGACTGAACAACAAAATTTCTGGGACAAAGCTGATACTGAATACAAAAATATAATACTGAATCAGTATGGCCACATTGGTTTTCTCTCTTTGATGCCCCTATCAATCAAATTTTAGGTATGCCTGAGCCTTTAAGGAGCTGCTGTGTAAATCAACCTAACTGTCCTGATTTTTTTTGGAAATGAGTCCTTTAAATTTTGTTTACAATCAGTTAGGAATCTTCAATTGAAAAATTTAACATCATCCCCCAAATCTTCAGGGTTTGAAGTTTTGGGGAATTACAATTAATGAAAGGAAGCTTGTGAAGAGGAATACTTTGAAATTTATCCTTCTCAGAAGCAAACAAATTGAACCATTAGAGCTCAAATGGCATACAATAAATAATTTTGAAACTGGATGGTTGGACTTGGGAACATCTCAACTTGTGGTGAGGCTCTTTTAACATAGCTCTTATTTTTAATTGAATATATACATACTCTATAACAGAATGGAAGGAAATTGAGGTGATTTATGAATTTGCTGCTGTATCTCAATTTGATGAAACGTTCAAAAGTTTTCAAAATCCCCATTAATACACATGAATGTGTTTGTTTCCTTAAAATACTTCTATCTTTGAAAAATTCATGAACAATACTATTTCAAACATCCAACAATAAAACCAATATGTTAGTCAAATAAGTATTTCAAAAACTGATTTAATTTTAATTGTAACACCCCCTTTTAGTCTCAGAATTGTCCCAGGTTGGACAATAAAGCATACCCCAGATACAGCTGTATGCAGCCGGACAGAAGCTATGGCCCTTGTTCCCCTCCAGGCTCCTGCTTGTGCTTCCCATTGGTTACATCCAAGCAAAAGAATGACAGCCATCATAGGGCAGGGTCCTTTAATGAATTCAGGGTCACCAAAAAGGCATAATGAAACCGGGCAGCCACCTCCAGACTGGGTAAGAGGCTGGATTGTTGGCCAACTCAAGCCTGAGGGGAAAGTCTCAAAAGGGATAAGACTACATAGACTTCCTATTAATCCTGCAAGGGGGTACTCAAGCCAGTTTATTCTAAAAAATAAAGAAATAACCTTATCTAAGTTTCTAACTCAGGTCACACTGGTAACTAAGGAAATGCAGGATGTAACAGGACTCTACTAGTGCTTCAAGTGAAAAATAAAAAGGAAAGAAATAGCTACACTGTGCACTGGGTATAGCTCCCCACTCTTTAAGTGGAACGCCCAATTCCATTTTAGCATCCTCCACCAAAATGGTTAAAAATTTATTGTTTATTCACATGTAAGAAACAATCTGAGACCTATTACCGATGTTAACATTTCCCATGAGCCACACTGATGGAACTGACTTCAAATCTCCTTCCATCAATCATTCCTGACCATTTCTGCACCTTCAATCAATCCCTTGCCATTACAAACACAGTCAAGTCTCTCCCATCGTGAGAATTCTCTTAGCAAGGGCTACCACTGATTGCCTTCCTGTTGATGTGGTTATAGGAACTGAGAGATTCCTTTGGAGCCAAGCAATCACTGGGGCCTCTTCTCCCAGAATTGGGGATTGCTGACTAAATAGGTCTTAAAATCCCAGCTGGCCATCTGACAATGTCATTTTGGAGGACACCAGGGTTGGCAACTAAGTTCAAGTCCTGGCCTTTACATCCACAAAAAGTAAAACAGCAAGATTCCTGGTGGGGCTGAGCTAACTTCCTTTTGTCCCAAGTTAAATGGCAGCTGATTGGGCTACAACAGGCACCACGTTTCTGCTTCTATCCCTCCTTCAAAATTTAGCTCTGCAGGGGTAGCTGGGGGATGGGATCCAGCTCAGAGAGCGCTTCATTGACTCAGCCTTCCCCAATTCTCCTCATAGCCATCAACCATTCTCTCTGCTCTGCCCAGCAAGGCTGTTCTTACCATATTATATGACTATTTGAAAGGGCCAATGATAAAACCATCTGTTGGCTCTTTGCAGGCAGGGCTTGATCAAGTCTTACTCATCTTGGTCTCTCCAATATCTAGCACTCTATCGTGAACATAGCAGGTACCTCAATAACAGTTGCTGAATTCAACACAAATAGCATAGGCAAATGAACACACCATTGCTTTAGGGATAAAAAAAACAAAATGTTATATCTGTTAGTTACAAATAGCATTCAACAATGCACACACACACACACACTGAAAGGTACAATGCTAACTTCAAACCTCATTTTAAAAGTAATAGTACCCTGTATAATGGTAATATTTCTAGTTATATTAGAAATTCAATACCTGTATGAACAGAGAAATTACACAGATATTAATGGCTGTATTTGATAAAGGAACATGAAAAATTATAGCATATGTTTTTAAAAACATTACATATCTGACCTTATGCTTTACAGCATCTTCAACTCCAAAGGCCCAGCTCAAACATTCAAGAGCCCCATGGATTGGAAGTAAGTACAATGGAGAAGTAGTTCTAGTACTAAAACCCTCTCAACAAATTAAGCATGTTCCAAATTTGACTCTCAGAATGATTCCTGTAAGCATGTCTAAATCCAAGCTATAACATTTTAAAAAACAAGCAAAACCTAATTTTAAATAAAAAGTGTAGATCATACCATTACACACAACCTCTAGAGAGAAGTAACTTGTGTGATCAATGTAGCCAGCACCTTCCATTACAGAGGTAACACAACCAATTAAAACTCTGGAAGGGGTGTATGGCAGTCCATCACCATGGCAATTATCACAGAAGGAATACACCTGTACAACAAAGGAAAAGTTCAAACATAACAAAAGTTGAAAAATGGGAAACATATAATTAAATCATCATTGTTCAAGAAATGGTTTAAAAACTGTCATAAACACTGATAAATATATTCAGCTGACTAATATGTGAGACAGGAGATGGTAAAGGTAATAGCTTAGTTTTATATTTTCATGCATCTAAAATCACCATTTGCACACCCAACAAATTGAATGCATTATGCTCTGATAGTTTTAGATTCAAATATAAAAGATGCACTGTTCTTGCCCTCCAGGAATTCACAATCAAATGGGAGTAAAAGACAAAAATAACCACTTCAAAGCAAGTTGCAATAAATGATATAAAACAAGTTCAAAAACTGAATTCTGGGAAATCCTGGGAGTGGGAGGATTTCAGACTGGGCAAATAGAAGGCAGTTTTTTGGAGAAAGTGGGATTTGACCTGGTCTGTTAAAGAAGAGAAAAAATTCACCTGGCAAGTGGGGGTGGGGGAGTAGCTGGGAACAGGGCTGGGGAGACAGTAAAAGGAGCAGAAAAACATAAGAAGCCAAGTTTGGAAATATTGAGGAAAGCTGTAAGATTCAAGAGTGGGATACTGTGGGCACATTGCATGAGATAAAGATGGAAAAAGAACCTCAAAGTCTCAACAAAGGCTAAGTCAAACTAGGGCTTTAATCTATCTACAACAGGGAGGTATCCAAACCTTTTTGTTCACTGTAAGTGAAATGACCTTATTTTATATTTTGATTTTTTAATTACACAAGTAATTCATGTTCATCATATAAGAAGTAGAAAGTGCAGATGAGCCAAAAGCATCAATTACCCATAATCCATATTTTCACTACCTAACTAGAGAAAATCACTGACCACATTCTGGTATTTACTTTGCCCAAATGTTTTTACTATTTATAAATATATATACACTATTATGAAGGAAAATTTAACATTATAAATGTTATTCAAGTATCACCAAATGATCACAAAAATGTCAACAGATTGTTAAAATATTATTTTAATGGATAATATGGCAAATCATGGAATGGATGTGCTACAATTTATTGACCTGATTCCACATTGTCAGACATTTAGCTTGTATCCTGACCCACTGTCTATTTGCCTGATTTATTTCTGAAGGATAAACTCCTAGGAGTGGAATTTCTTGTACAAAAGTTCCTGATGTTTATTTTGTGAATAGCCGAGTTCATGAACACCCTAGTATTTTAATAGCTTACTTCATGAAATATTCTCATTTCTCTCAATGTCTTTCCAGCTTTCCACACCAATGTTGCTGTCATTTCACTTCACTGGGACTTCAGCCCCAGGCTCCCCTCTCTCCAGCACCACTTCTGTCATTATCCAGGTGGATGATCCACAAGACACTCTGACCTGTCTGTTTCCCGACTCCATCCCCTCTCACACTCACAGTGAAACTGAACCTTGCCCAAGTTCCATATGGAATCCTCCACTCTCCCACCTCTGATAATCCTTCCCAGTCTGGTCGACCAAAATGGTGGCATAAGATGCTCCAGTGTGCCCACCCCCCACCATGAATCTATGAGCTAGCAAAAACTGGCAGTGCCATTTCCCTCAAAACTCTGGAAAACAGTCAAAGGGTTGCAGTAACTGGTCAAGTGACAAATCAAAAAAACAAGCAGCTCGAAAACCTGTCTGCGAAGCTCCTGGAGCCCTTGCTAGCCCCTCCCCCATCTCTTCTCCAGTGAGGTTTGGAGCCAGCCTGCGCTTCCCCTTTGGGAACCTGGCCCTGATCCAGAGAGAACAGAGCAACCCCTGAGCACATACTGGGGTGCCTGTAAGTCAGTGCCAATCTCTGGTGGAAACTTGTCTCAGGCTCCCCCTGGGAGAATTTTCCCTTCAGGAGAGGTACCTTGCAGAAAGCTAAAGCAGTGAAAGGAACAATTAAGCTGAGGTGATCTGGGGCAAGGGACTACTTGCATTATGTCTTACAATAGAGCCCCCAGGAGGGGCAGAGGGAATATTCAAAGAAATAAGGGCAGAAAACTTCCCAAATTTAATGAAAGGCATGAATATGCATATTCAAGAAGCCCAAAGATTTCCAAACAGGGAAAACACCATCAACTCTTGACCTTCACCCTCTTTGTCATTCTCAGCTAGCAAAACCCAAACCCAGTAAGGCCCAACTATCCAGCTATTTTCCTCCTTTGCCCAAGCAACTGAACTCTCCAGCAAAGAAAACAAAACCAGTGGATTCAGCGGTCTAGGACAACTTACAATGATGGACACAATTCTCACATGAGCACACGACGCTATCTGATAACCTTACGCTATTCCCTAGTGAACATGCTTTTCCTCAATCTGAGATTATATATACCTCAATAGTATATAGCCATTTTATTTTTTTAATTACACAAATATTTTATGTTCATTGATGAAAGAGTAAACACAGATAAGAAGGCCTTGCCTCCTGCTTCTCTGAGAAAATAAAGGTCACTGGACAGGAGTCCTGTCCCAACCTCCTGGCACCTGTCGTGGCTTTCTCCACCCTCTTTCCTGACAGTGGAGGGATAGCCAAGCCCTTCCTCAGGCTGACCCCCAGCCGAGCACACAATACCATTTTCTCTTGACTCCAGGAGGTCTTGACTCCTATAGTTACTGCTTCTCTTCCTTCTACATCAATTCTCTCTCCAATGGCTCAGCATATTCTAGAAACTCCTAGCTTAAAAAAACACAAATACACTTCCCTTGGCTTCACTTGCTACCCCCTCAGCAAAAGAAAGTAAAGGAATCCTCTGGATTCACTTCCTCACTTCCCATTCCCTCCTCAACCCACTGTTATATAAATGAGCTAAAGAGGGCTCTGCATATTGGCCGTGTGTGTTGTATATTTATTCACATCAGCCTAGGCCTGTTAGCCCCCACCCACACTCCCCAAAGAAGGCTGCCAGTGAAAAACTCAAATTCTTACATATCCAATTGCTTTTAAAATAGTCCTATTAAGAGCTCTGCTCTGGAGTTTTCCCTTGCCCTGCTCCCCCTTTGGAGTGGTCCCCTTCCCCACAGTCTCTGAAAGGTCTCCTGCTGTGAGGGATTTCCCCTCTCACACAACCTGTCATAGCACAGCCCCAGTAAATAGTTTGTGTGGTACTCCCAACTAGTCGTCATGTCTTTTTCCTTGATTAGCTCTGAAATCCTCCAACACGAACTCTGCACCCACTACAATTAGGCTTTTATTCCAATGTGCCAATGACACTGCTCTTAAGTGCAACAGTAGCCTCCAGGTTGCCAAATCCAATGGCCAAGTTTTCATGCTTTCATCACTCAACCTCTTAGCATTTAAGACAATTGGTCACACCCTACTTCCAATATTTTGCCTGGCTTCTGTGTCACCACCCTCTCCTGGAGAGAACCCTTCTTAGCTTCCTTCACTAGATCCTTCTCTGGTCTGAGACTCTTCTTCATCTACACACCAGTCCCATGGGTCTAAATGCCATCTAAATGCTCATGACTCTGATTTCCACATGTACTGAGTTAGAATATGGCTGTCCTGTAGGCATCTCAAACTTAACATGTCCACAATTTAACATGTCCTGAACTTCTCATATACAAGAAAACTACTTTTTCCCCATCTTCTCCATCTCAGGAAATGGTAACTCAGTTCACCTAATGGCTTAACACCTAATGGCATAGCCTGCAATCCTCTCCCTTTCTTTTACACCCTCATCCAATCCATCAGCAAATCCTATCAATACCTTCCAAATATATCTTGTAGTCCAACCACTTGTCATCAACTTTATTCTTCTAGTTCAGGCCATTCCTATTTAACACCTACAATAGTGCAAACTTTCTCCTTTACCCACTTGCTTCCCACTTTGCTCACTACCATCCATTCTCTACACAGCAAACAATGGTTATTTTTACTGGTACATGAAATCTGTATTTTCTTTGTTTAAAATCTTCTAATAGACTTTCAACTAAACTTCAGGTAAAATCCAAACTCCTTATCCCAATCTACAATCTATGTGACCTCTTCCTCTCTGTCCTCAACTCCTGCCAGTATCCCTCTAACTCACCAAATTCAAGGATCTTGGACCATCTTTCTATCCCTCAAACATCCATCCTAAAACCTAAATCTAATGAAAAGTTACTTTCTGTGTTAGGGTTCTCTAGGGAAACAGAATCGATGAGAGGTGTCTCTGATTATCAAATTGTAAAAGTGACTCATGCAACTGTGGGTATGTACAAGTCCAAATTCTGCAGAGCCGTCAACAAACTGTCAACTCCAAGGAAGATGTCCGATGAACTCCTCTGGAAACGAACTGACAATTTCGATGAACTCCTCAGGAAACGAACCGGCAACTTCGACGAACTCCTCAGGAAATGAACTGGGATCTTTGAGGAACGTGCTCGATGAACTCCTCAGGAAACGAACCAGCAACTTCGATGAGCTCCCCAGGAAATGCTTCACCGGGCAGCCAAAGAAGTGAAGGTCCTCTAACCGTCCCGCTTATAAGCCTTCAACTGATCACCCGGACCAAATCCAGCCAATTGCATTCTCTCATTGTGGAAGGCACACCCCCTGATGAGTCATCAGTCAGCTGCAGTCAATTGACCGATGAGCCAACAAACTGGCTGATCACTTGGACCAAATCCAGCCAATTGCATTCTCTCATTGTGGAAGGCATGCTCCTTGATGAGTCATCAGTCAGCCGCAGTCAATTGACTGATGATCCAACAAACCAGTCCATTGGTTTATTAACTAGCCTCAAATATCCTCACAGCAATCGTCAGGCCAGTGCCTGCTTGACCAGACAGCTGGGTCACCTAGCCAAGTTGACACATGAACCCAACCGTCACACTTTCTCAGAGACTAAGAGTCTTGACTTGAAACAGTCAGACACAGTTGAACAAGACATCCAGGTGGACTGAGGAGAGTAGTTGGAGAGCTCCTCTGTGTAGGGAGCTACATTGGGGTAAAAACAGGCAAAGCCTGAAAACAAACTTCCATATTCTCTGACAAGTGATTTCTGCATATGAGAGGAAGGGTAGTCTGGGGTTCATGGAACATAGGTAGATCGGGAAATCAGACATCAGTGTGACAACACGTAACTGGAGGGAAGGCAATGGAGGCAGGGAACTAGTCAGCAAAAGAAAGGGGAAAGATAAAAGAAAAAGCAGTATTGAAGGCCAGAAGTTTTTTCTGAGCTAAGATTGGGGAATGTTTAAATGCTGATGGAGGTCCAGCGGCACCAGCAGCCAGGGTGGCTTGTACCAGCGTCTCCCTCCGGCCACGGCCAGCAGAGCACCGGGCTGGTCAGGAACCATAATGTCTCAGGCGGTGCAGACAAATGGCACTCAACCATTAAGCAAAACATGGGGACTCGGTTTATATGAATTAGAGTGAACACCACAGGAGGTAATAACGGATGGCTTGGAAATTGGGGTTTTACCTCGAAGTCTACACAGTGAATTAATGTGCCTAATTTGTTTGGATCTGTTGAAGAACACATGACAACAAAGGAATGTTTACATCCTTTTTGTGCAGACTGCATTTTCACAGCCCTCCGAAGTGGTAACAAAGAATGTCCTACGTGTCGGAAACAGCTAGCTTCCATTACTTGGTGTAGGACCTATATTTTCTGTAGCATACTAAAAAAGTTAACTTGTATGGTCAGATTGTTCCAACACCCTAATGATATGGAACTTTGAACAGGAAGTGAGATCTGGTAGGTTTGTACAGGTTAGTGTGAAATTTTGATACATCCCAAAGTAGTCTGGGCAGAGAATGAGGATATATTTGCAGGGAACCTGGGGAAATGGGGAAGACTGTGGAAATGTTGGACTTCCCCACCTGGGTTGTTACTGGTGTTCTCCCAAACGTTGAGGACTGGCAGTTTGGTAGGATGAGCCCTCAACCTTGGGAGATGCTGAGCCTAGTTATAATTGTGCCTAAGAGTCTCCCCCAGGGAGCCTCTTTGTTGCTCAGATGCAGCCCTCTCTCTCTAAGCCCATGCAGCAGGTGAACTCACTGCCCTCCCCTCTACATGGGACTTGACTCCCAGGGAGTAAAACCTCCATGGCAATGTGGGATATGACTCCTGGGATGAGTCTGGACATGGCATTGTGGGATTGAGAAAATCTTCTTGACTGAAAGAGGGAAGTGAAGTGAAACAAAACAAACTTTCGGTGGCTGCGAGATTTCAAATGGAGTCAGGAGGTCACTCTGCAGGGCATTCTTATGTACTATATAGATATCCATTTTTTGTTTTTAGCATGTTGGAATAGCTAGAGGAAAATCCTTGAAACTGTTGAACTGCAACCCAGTTGTCTTGATTCTTAAGGACAACTGCATAACTATGTATCTTACCTGGTGTGACTGTGTGATTGTGAGAACCTCAGTGGCTCACACTCCCTTTGTCCAGTGTGTGGACAGATAAGTAGCAAAATGCAGAAAAAAACTGGATGAAAAATGGAGTGGGATGGGGGTATGGAATGTTTTGGATGTTCTTTTTTACTTTTATTTTTATTTTTATTTTTTTTGGAGTAAGAAAAATTTTCAAAAGTTGATTCTGGAGATGAATGCACAACTATATGATGGTACTATGAATGACTGTACATGGTGGATGATGGTAGGTATGTAAATATATCTCAATAAAACTGTATTTTTTAAAAAAATGAGTTTCCAAAAGATCACTAAGACCAGACCCAAACTTTGATGCCCTCATCAGCAAAATTTATCCAAGTCATGATGAATATGAAGCTCATTAAGAGAGAGTATTAGCCAGGATCAACAAGCACAATATTCAGAAAGTTCTCAGTCACAGCATTGAGGAAGGACTGAAGATACAGGCCATGAACAGACTACAGTGAGGCAAGAAACAACAGATTGAAAATGGTGGTGGAGCAGAAGATAATGGTGACACTTCTCACTGTAGTAATGCATCCACACATAGCAAATGGGAAGCAGGACCCAGAAACAAATGGACCAAGACATCTGATGATTCTGGGCTTGAGCTTGATAATAACAATGTAACAGTGACAATTGATCCAGTGATGGATGGTGCTAGTGAAATTGAGTTAGTATTCAAGCCGCAACCCACACTTACGGAAAAAGATGACAGTGCACAGACAAGATACATAAAGACTTCAGGCAATGCCACTGTTGATCACTTATCCAAATATTTGGCTATGAAGTTAGCTTTAGAAGCACTTCAGAGCAAAGAGAATCAAACCAGATGAAACCTGATACAGCCAGTGAGAAGCAGTGTACTATTTACACAGCAACAGTCAATGGCCAGTTCACTTATTAAATGGCTCTTTTTCTTTGGAATTCATCAGTGAGAAATACTGGAAAGTGGACAAACCCATAGAACCTTATTACACATCCACAAAGGAGCACAAATAAGCATTTCCTAAAAACAATTCTGAGAATGAACATATTAATGCCCTATTTCTTTGATATTAAAGATGTACAGTCATTACTTTTATGGACAGAATTTTGGATATGCTGTTCAGTTTTCTTTCTGAGCCAGACTTGTTTACATTATTAGAGTCTTTTCCTTTCAATTTAAGATTTTCTTTTTGGAAGAGGCTGCACTTATTCTGTACTTTTTCTTTCCTCTAAAAAGTCTGAGTTATGTATATTCAGAGTGTGGTTCTATTTAGAACCTTCTTCTGACCTAGGAATTTTTCATAGTTCTTTATTCTTAAGTGAAAATTCAGTTTGCCATCCTTCTCCCTGTGCCCTTAAAAATAAGAATTTTAGGCCTGCAGAATGTTAAATAATATGTATTCTGACCTTTTTCCTCCAGAGTCTTGTACATTTATAGTTTTCTAAATAAACTATAGTATCTTCATGAACACCAAGGCTCAAATTTGCTGTGCTTAAAAACAATTCTTACAGGATTATTAATGTCATGGTATTTTCTTCCATAATATCTCATTTTAAAAAGAGGTTCTTTCTGAACTTATGTCCATTGTCATGCAATGTTACTTTTTTCCATTTTTTTCTTATCATAATTTTGAAATTTCTGGCCCTGTGGAAGAGCATCCACACATTCATTTACAGATTTCACTGAAGAAAAATTAAATTGGCTTTATGTAGTCTTCACGTGTGTATCCAAATAGGTTTTTTTTTTGTATTCTACTGTCACTTCAGTTCCTTAATTATGTGTGTTTGATGTTTTTGCCTCTTAAAATACCAGAGATATGGAGATTTGCACTTTAGCCTTGATGAAAAGTACAAGATGTATTCACAACTTCCTTATTTATTTCTTATTGGTAGCCAGATAACTTTCAAGAATAACATGGCACATAGAAGCAACAATGGGGAAAAAAAGTTCACTTCTGTCTGAAAAGTGTGTTCAGCATTTTGGGTTGCCATCCCAGTTTATAAATTTGATGCTCTGCTGGTCATACTCTAGAGAGAAGGAGGTTAACAGAATTTGACTCCTGCCTTGATATGGAGTGAAAGATAATCTGTAGAAGAATGCCAAGCAGTAGGGTAAAGACATTCAACTCTCCATAATTTAATTTTATATGGAGATGAAAGCCAGAGTGGGGCAGAGCGGGGACAGTTTCAGGTGTTTGGGAGCCAGAGGGCTTTATCCTGGCAGGTCAGATAAGATTGACTTGTGTATTATGTGTCATCTCTGTCCTGATTCTAATGGTATGTTTCCAAGTTTATATCACCACAGTATTTACAAAGATATGTTTGTATTGAAAATTAACCCCTAAAGGGTTTTTGATGGGAGGGACTAATCCTCCAGTATCATTGTAATTAAAGTCTATTTAGTCACTGTAAATATTTATCTGTCAATTTTGACAGATTGGGGACAGCTTGATGTTTTAAATCTTCAGCCCAGAATGAAAATTTCAAAGGCTTATTCAATTTTTTTAACATTTTAGTGAAAATGTTTAAAATCTGTTTTTAGGTTTTTTTGTAATCTGTACATGGTCTTTCAAAACCACCAAAAAGTAAGGGAAATTTTGTATTCAATTCCTTTTTTTTTTTGGTATGTTAAGATGTACAGCTTGTTAATGCATGTCCACTGAATATAGCCCTGGTTTTGTGCTATAACTGCTTAGATTTTATTGGTGGCATTAGATTAGTGGTTGCATTAAATAACTAAATTTCCATTGTGATCATTAATTGAAACTTTGTCTTTAAGCAAAAAGTTATTTGTGAATACAAGTTTTGTGCTTAGAGAATGTATGTGTGTTTATCTGTCAGTATGGAAGGATGTAAAGCCTTTGCATCATTAGTGAATTCATTGGATGTGTAATCCTTTGCAAAATATAATTATAGGTATTTGATAGGGCATTGAAAAAAAATGCTGATGGATACTGGTCCTTAAAGAGGGAGATCCTAAAAAATACCGGAGCAGAAACACTCAGTAGTATGAGAAAAGGTTCTGCAAAAGCAAAGGGAATGAGATCTGAATCACAGATGTTAAGAACTGGCCTTGGTGCAGGGACACTTTTTCAATTCTAATAGGTTGGGAGGAGGAGGGGATAGATGAAGACGTTGGTAGGTTTGCAGGTTATGTTGCTAAACAAATGACAAGAAAAGACCTAAAAAGCTACTAGCTTTCAAAGGAAAGGAAAAGCTACCTCAGCTTGAGAGGTGCCTTCTTATAAACTTCACGGACTATATAATCCTGATGTTAAATTGGGCAGAAACATAAAGAATGAAGGAATGCACCCAATTCTTTGTATAAACTCAATATAATATTGATTATATAAACTGATAAAACTAGCATAAAGAGACAAATACAGATCAATTTCATTTATGGAGATGCAAATATCTTTCAACAAAAAGTAAGCAAGTAAATTCAGTAGTACATTAGAAGAATTATACATCATAACCAAGGGGCACCATTCCCATAAAGTAAGTATGGCTCAATATTAGGAAAATAATTCATATTTTTCTCTGTATTAATAGCTCAAAGGAAAAAAACTATATGAAGACAAAGGAACCCACTCCAATAAAGATGGTGCAGGTAGAGAATTCAGGGCTCTGTCCCACCACAGAATCTTTGAACAAACAGCAAAAATAGGCAGAAACAACTTTCCCAAAGCTCCAGAAAACAGTTAAAGAACTGCAGATGCTATCTAAATAATAGAAATAAAGTAAATCTCAAGCATATAAGAAAAGAAAACAGAAGAATTCAGTAAGTTTATCATCCACCAAGTTATGTAACAAAAGTCAATACTTTCCTATACAGGAAGAAAAATGTGGTTTGAAAATACAATATAAAA
The DNA here is from genome assembly GCF_015220235.1 of Choloepus didactylus. Taxonomy (NCBI): domain Eukaryota; kingdom Metazoa; phylum Chordata; class Mammalia; order Pilosa; family Megalonychidae; genus Choloepus; species Choloepus didactylus. Next base: position 3,899,534 of record NW_023637577.1, read on the forward strand.
TACAGTAATAATTGAAAATGTATTGAAAATACATTGAAATATTTTAAATTAGAAATTTATTTTAAAAACTTAAATAATGTAAAGAAAATATAAATTGATAATGAAACAAAATATTTAAAATTTTGGAAAAAAAACAGCAGGAAACCTGCAGAATCTATTCAGTGAAAACTATAAAAGAGTTCAGAAGCATATAAAAGGAGAGACATGCTTTGTTGGTGAAAAGGCCATTATCAATGTTTCAGTTCTTCCTGAATTAAATCTATAAACTCAGTGTCATCCTAAATAAAAATCTCAACAAGTTTTATTCTTGTTGTTTTTGTTATTGGGAGTGGGTGGGCTACAAAGTGATTTTTAAACTTATGCAGAAAAACTAACAGGTGGGAATGTCCAGGAAAATTCCAAAAAAAATTAATAAAAGTTTTAAGAGAGAAACTAGGCTACCAAACATCAAAATGCTTTGGTAATTCAAATCATTTTATCATACCATGAGACTAAGATAAAATCAAATGAACACAACAGGATGTCTCAATGGTTTCAAATGCCTGTGGGAATGTTGTATATGATAGAAGTGGCATTTCAACTCCATAGGGAAATTAATTATTTAGTTACTTAAATTTAAATATTAGTTAGTAAAATAAAGGTATGGGGACTACAGGGTAAACATTAGCAAACAAGATCTGGATCCTTCTTTTACTTTCTATGACTAAATCAATTCCAGGCAAGAATGGATGTTTAGATATCAATAAATAAACTTTCAGAGGAAAACCTATGTGAATACTTGTGTGAATTATGAAGTGAAATAAGCCTCTGTGAGCATTTTCCAAAAACAAAAGATAGACAAGATGGACACATTTACAGTACTAGAATTTCAACTTCATAAAACAAAGTTAATGGAAAGTCTTAGAGGAAATGGTTGCAAAACCTTCATGTGACAATTTTCCTAACAAAGTTTTGATTTCCCTAACATAAAAACTTTCTAATGTCCCTAATATATAAATAGCTCTAAGGAAAGAAAAGTTGCTCTACTCTCACTAATACTTAAAGAAACACAAATAAATTTGAGGCTGCTGCTTTTCACACCCCAAATGGGCCAATATTTCAAAGACGATAATATTTCCATCCTTGACAATACTGACAGTGTCACACTGTGCTGCTGACCATGTAAATTAGTACAATAGAGCTGAAGGATAATTTGATGAAACCCATTAAAATGGTAAATGTCTGAACTGAAGCTATGGTTGCATGACTACAAATTTATTTTTAAATTTCACTGAATTGTACTCTTAAAAAGGGAAAAATTTAGAGCATGGAAATAATACCCCTATAAAGTTGTGTAAAAATTGCACATCCTTTGACCTAGCAATTCTACTTCTATGAATGCATACTACAGAAAATGGCTTCTTACCTGACAAACAGAACTTGTAGGATGGCATAGAGTCCAATAATTATCATCATTAATCACATTTTTAAATAATCACATTTTTAAATACTAGAAGGATATACAATTTATAATTTTATAAATAGAAGCCTCTACACCAAAATCCCTTCACAGTCATGTGATGGGGACTTCAAATCACACAAATTAGCACATCCACTATACCAGGTCAACTCAGGCAGGTTGAATAATTAGAAGCAAGTTTGGAAGCCCACCAGGAAGAGTTTGTCCCCAAATTCATGCAAATCTTACTTTGACTGCTTTCAATTCATGGGATGTTTTGTCATCATCCACAAGTGCAGTCACTTTCTGTCCAACTTTCAGAAGCACATTGCCAGACACAGCATCATTACTGAAGTAGATCCACTCATTAATGAAGCCAGAAGCACCACAGAACCTTGTCACAGCACTGTGCACAGTTTTCAACCTGGTGTCACCTATGAGATGCGTAAACAAAAAGTTACATTATTGAGTCTCAAAAGCAAACACAAACTACAAATGAGCCCCATCAGAGGAAAATATGGTACACAATAATCCAAATCTAGAAATATAATGGAAATGATTTGATGTACAGATGACAGTGCCAGTAGAGCATAGTGGTTAAGTGTGCAGGATACGGGAGGCAGAAGACTCGGGTTCGAATCCTGTATCCATGTTTCTCTGTGTAGTGCAGTGGCCACAGGGAGTGGAGTGCCTTGGTTAAGAGTACTGATCCTGGAGCCAGGATGCCTGGTTTTGACTCACAGCTCTTCCACTTACCAAATGTGTAACCACACCCACCATGTTTCTTCACCTTCTGACCCCACTGTCATCTGTAAAACCAGGACAATAACAATGTCTGCCCAATAAGGTTGTTATGAGTATTAACTAAGACACACATGTAACTGCATAGCATTGCAAGTGCCTCACACAGGTCCGGGATTAAATGTTAGTTGTTCTTGCATCTGCACCTTGAGAGCCTTTAAGCATCCATCATTCTCACACAACTTCATCAAGGTCATCAACAGAAGTTTTAGTGGAGAGGTTTTGCACAAAACAGAGAAGAGCTCTGAGGACATAAGCAGCAGCATCCTTTTAAAATTCCATATAGTTAATCATGCCAGAATCATTTATTAGATAAATCAGTCTTATCAGTTTGCTTCTACAGAATTGAAATGCTACTTTGATTGCATATCTATTTAATATGTATGTTTGTTTATAATACATTATGTGTATATGTACATAATATACATATATAATTATCCTCAATGTATTTATCCATTTCTTCATAAACATTATCTGTTTTTATGAACAGGTACTTCATGGACTTAATGGCAAATTTTAATTTCTGGTTAGTTACATCCCTCCAAACACACACACACACACAAATACACCATTGCAAAAACACTATTCTTTTCCATAATATCCTTGGCAATTATTGGAACATTAAAAATATTTAATCCTTTCCTCCCTTCCTCTCCACTCACTGGAATTTTTGTTGGAATGCATTCAATTTATCTATTTGTATTTTTATAAAATTCAATATTCTAATCCAGAACAATGGACTATCCCTACATATATATATTCAGATTTTGTATTTCACATTTAGCAAGATTTATAATTTTCTGTATATAAGTTCTAAATATTTCTTATTAATTTCTTATTAAATGTATTTCTATGCATTAATCATTTTCAGCACTTAGTTCATTTTTTTCTTTTCTTTTATAGAGTATTATCACTTCAGAGAAAAGGCCTACTGATTTGTAAGTTTAACTTGTATTGATGTTGTTTAATGTGACAAAATTTACTTAATTATAGTTTTTATTATTAGCCTTCAAATGGCCTACAAACACAAATAAGTTTGTCTCATGTGCCGGGTTGGCTATATTATGTCCCCCAGAAAAGCCATGTTCTTTAATGCAATCTTGTGGGGTCACTGACAGTCCATGGCATGAGGTGGCAAAGGAGATATGCAAAATAGCACCATTTGATTCTCCTAATCATACTCCAGTATGAAGCAAGGCTCTGGGTGACAATGTTTTCAACACCTTCACAGAGTTTTGCAGAATTAAGAGGTATAATGAGGTTGGCTGGCTGCTCTTAGATACTTTGGATAAAGTTGCAAGAGAAAGGGATGAGCTAAAGGCTTCAAATTCAAAACTTATATGCTGTATGATAGATGTAAAAGTTTCTATGTGTGCCCTGAAAGAAAATCTTATTTCCTGTGCCTGCAGACTGGAAGTTTCTGAAAACCAGATGCAGGCTCTCATTGTGTGAGTAGCAGATTTACACATACTCTGGATATGGGTTTGCCTTCCCTGAATGACATGCTTCTACCAAAACTACCATCTGTGGACCTACAGAATGTCTTATCAACCATCATGGTATTCCACACAGCATTGCTTCAGACCAAGGAACCCACTTCACAGCAAATGAAGTGAGGGATGGGCACATGCTCATGGAATTCTGTGGCCTTACCATGTTCCCCATCATCCAGAGGCAGCTGGGTTGATAGAACAGTGGAATGGCCTGTTGAAGACTCAATTATGGTGCCAACTAGGTGGCAATACCTTGCAGGGTTGGGGTAGTGTTCTCCAGGAGGCTGTGTATGCACTGAATCAGCATCCACTCTATGGTGCTCTTTCTCCCATAGCCAGGATTCATGGGTCCAGGAATCAAGGGGTGGAAACAGGAGTGGCACCACTCACTATCACTCCTAGTGATCCACTAGGCAAATTTTTGCTTCCTGTCCCTGCAAGCTTAAACTCTGCTGGTCTACAGGTCTTGGTTCCAAAAGGAGAAGTGCTTCCACCAGGAAACACAACAATAATCCCATTGAACTGGAAGTTAAGACTGCCACCTGGCCACTTTGGTCTTCTTATGCCTCTGAATCAACAGGCAAGGAAGGGGATTACTGTACTGGCTGGGGTGATTGATCCTGACTATCAAGGGGCAATAGCACTGCAACTACATGATGGAAGTAAAGAAGAGTTTTCCTGGAATACAGGAGATCCCCTAGGGCGTCTCTTAGTACTACCATGCCCCGTGATTCAAGTCAATGGAAAACTGCAACAACCCAATCCAGGCAGGACTACCAAGGGCCAAGAAACTTCAGGAATGAAGGTTTGGGTCACCCCACCAGGCAAAGAACCATGGCCAGCTGAAGTGCTTGCTGAGGGTAAAGGGAAGATGGAATGGGTAGTGGAAGAAGGTAGTGATAAATATGAACTACGGCCACGTGACCAGTTACAGAAATGAGGACTATGATGACATGAATATTTCCTCCTTGTTTTGCTATGATTATGTTTGTATTTGTCTGTAAAGCAAATATCTTTGCTTTCTTCTCTGTCTTATCATATGGCATAAGCTGTAATGTTCATTTTGCTGTATTTAAGCTAAAGGAAATCAATTTTAAGAGCTAATGTCACCCAAGGACTTGCACCCTATTCTGGAGGGATTTAGTGTGTTTCCAGTTGTATGCTGCACAGTGGAGTATTGTTAGGCAAAATATATGTCTGTTATTGTTATCTATGTAGAGATAAAGTATGGTTTTAGGTGATGTGTCTAACTGCCAAGTTGACAAGAGGTGGACTGTGATGGTTAGGTTCATGTGTCAACTTGGCCAGGTGATAGCACCCAGCTGTCTGGTCAAACAAACACTGGCCTAACAATTGCTGTGAAGATGTTTGAGGCTGGTTAATAAACCAACAGGCTGGTTTATTAAATCATCAGTCAATTGACTGCAGCTGTGACTGATGACTCACCAAAGGGCATGCCTTCCACAATGAGGGAATGCAATTGGCTGGATTTAATCCAATTAATCAGTTGAAGACTTATAAGTGAAACAGATAGAGGACCTTCATTTCTTCTTTGGCTTCCCAGTGAAGCATTTCCTGAGGAGTTCATCAAAGTTGCTGGTTCATTTCCTGAGGCGTTCATTGAACACGTTCGTCGAAGATCCCAGTTCATTTCCTGAGGAGTTTGTCGAAGTTGCTGGTTCGTTTCCTGAGGAGTTCATTGGACATCTTCCTTGGAGTTGACAGTTTGCTGAACAGCTCTACAGAATTTGGACTCATGCATACCCACAGTTGCATGAGTCACTTTTACAATTTGATAGTCAGAGACACCCCTCATTGATTCTGTTTCCCTAGAGAACCCTAACTTATACAGGGTGTAAATTTTTGATTGATTGTTTCTATGGAGACATGACCCACCCAACTATGGGTGAGAACTTTTGATCAGATTATTTCCATGGAGGTGTGGCCCCACCCATTCAGGGTAGGTCTTGATTAGTACACTGGACTCTTTAAGAGAGCTCAGGAAGAGAGACAGGAGCTGGCCTGACAGAGATGCTTAGAGATGTTTGGAGATGTGGACAGAAGGATGTTTGGAGATGCTAAGCTAAGAGATGAAGCCCAGAGTTTGCCCTGGAGAAACTAAGAGAGGACCCCCAGATGCTTAGAGAGAAACACCCCGGGAAAACCAAGCAGAGAACTGAGAGAGAGGAGCTAGATAGAAGCCCAGAGACATTTTGGAGAAAGCCATTTTGAAACACAACCCAGGAGCAAAGGACCAGCAGACACCAGCCATGTGACCTCCCAGCTAACAGAGGTGTTCCAGACACCAGTGGCCTTTCTTCAGTGAAGGTATCCTCTTGTTGGGGCCTTAGTTTGGACACTTTTATGGCCCTAGGACTGTAAATTTGTAACCAAATAACCCTCCTTTATAAAACCAATCCATTTCTGGTATTTTGCATAATGGCAGCTTTAGCAAATTGGAATATCTCATGTTCTAATATCCAAATAAATTTTATCACCCTCTTTCATGTTTTATTATCCACATTAAACAAAATGATGTTAATAAGAGTGATGAAAAGTAAGATTGCAGTTCTGTATCTATCTAATAAAATGTTTCCAGCATCTCACCATTATTTTGATGGTTGTTTTCTGGAGTAAATAATTTTCTCTATAGTTAAGCAGTTTTTTCCTATATTAATTTTTCATCTGAAAGGGCTGTTTTCTTTTATGAAATGCCTATGTGGTATTCATTGATGCCATATAAAGTTACATGGTTTTTCTCTTTCAATTTTTAATATAATTAATTATATTGATATAGTTCCTGATGTTGAGTCTTCTTCCATTTCTGGAATAAATTTTATGTGATCATTTTGGGTTTGAGCTGGATAATATCTGCTAATATTTTATTTAGAATTTTGCATCTGGGTTCATAAATGAAATTGTTTTACTAACATCTTTTTTAATTTCATCATTCATTTTTATTACTTATACTCATTTATAAGTTTAATTTGGACAATTGACATATTTTCTACTGTTGAGAATGCTTTAAATTGTTCCTTCTCCAACTTTCCAGTCCTTGCTTGAGATTTGAAATTCCTTGAAAAAGAGAACAACCATATTTTACATACCTCTCTGTCATCATATAGTCATACGGTAAATGCAAAGGTGGGTGCTTAAAAAGTTTGGAATCAAAATAGAATATTAGGAGGTTATTTTTTTCAGGGTGTATTTCTGTTTCTCTAAGACCCTCATTATATAGACTGTAAGCTTTGTATCAATGTTAAATTTTCTGACTTTGATAATTGCACTAAGGTGGTTACATGAATGAATATCCTTGGTCTCTGGCAGTGTACATGCTGTACTAAGTATTCAAAGAGCATGACGTATACACCCTCCACTCCAGTGTTCATAAATGGACTGACAGATAGAGAGAAAGATGGATAGATCAGGAGGTGGATTGACAGGATGATGCATAGATAGAATGATATGAGAAATGTGGCAAAATATTACAATTGGATCTGGATATCTGGAGGGACAGGGATACATTGGAGTTCTCTGTATAGGGTTTGCTTTACTTTTCTAACTGTCCTGCAAGTTTGAAACTTTCAAAATAGAAAGTTAAAAAAAAAGAAGAAATGGTGACTTTTAAGCTGTACTCTGTATGTTTTTAAATTGAAGAGACAGCTTGTTGTTTAGTTAAAACTAGTTTGGTAAATAAGAACATTTGTGTTTTATGCCTGACTGAATAAACTGAGTGTGGACTAAAAAAACAAAAAAGAAAGAAAAAGGAAAGAAAAAAAAAAAGCATTTAAAATTCTGAGCATTGGCTCCAAGCAACATAATTCCAATCCCACAAAAACGTCATAAACCCAAGAAAATGATTTCCCCTGTTGAAAAGACAACCTAGCAACCAAATCTCCTGAAAGAACAGAACATGATCCCCAAACATTTATGGGCACTTCCTTTTTTTTTACTGGTAAATCTAAGCAGGTGTACAAAACATAAATTGGAATTTAGTTTGTGATTAAAACATCCTTGATTAAGAACACATCTTTACTTTGATTATGAAAGTTGATCACATTCAGAGTCTACACTGAGTTTAATAGGATTCATTTTCTTAATGATACTTCACATTAATATAAGATATATGTGGAAAATAACTATATTTTATAAAACAAAAGAGAGGAGAGTGCTATTGTTTTTTACATTCTTGCAAAACTCTTTAATGTCTGGCTTCAGAGAAGATGGCTGGGTACAAATGTCTGATTCTGCAATCTGTTGCCATATGTTGTTTTGGTGGGAACCTATGAAGAAATTCTACCCTTGCACAGTAATGTAGTTGGAAACTGGAGGAGTGTGGCAATTGTGATTCAGATAATTGTGGATACTCTTCTTTGAGAGTGCACCCAAACAATACAAATAACTGTTGGTTAAAGATGGCTTGGAATTTGGAATCTGTAATCAGTACTAATGAACAGAGTATGCCTATCTTGTAATTTGAATGGATATTTTAGCCATGCATGATTTTGTAGTACAATACATTAGTCATTTAGAAAATGTGCTGCTTCAGTGACTTATGCAGGTCTTCCAAATATCCACACATTTCATTATATAGTATCAAAATATATCCTTTGTTAATTTTGCCACTAACCTCATCAAAAAAATCTTTAAATATTGGGACACTTTTGAGTTCATGGTGGCAAATACACATTTCTCAAATTTCCAGTATTTGCTTAAACACTCAAGCATTATCATTAGCAACAATTACTGTCAGTTGTTATCATTGGAGTGACCAGCTCATTTTGGCCACTTCCAAGAAAATGCCTGCCAATTCCACAAGTCTGAAGGAAAATAGTTTATCTGACAGTCATTCTTTCAAGTGAAAATGGTATTCTATGACAAAGGAGGGCAGTTCAGCACACAAACTAAAAAATTGCACAAGGGCTGTCCTCATGACAAGTGCAGCACTCTGATAGCAGGAGAACCACTTTGTGTTCACGTCCCTCATTGTCATACTGAATAGTGAGAAGACATATGTGCCAGGGCTTAGATTTAGTAAAATTAACAATGCCTCCTGCTTCATCAAGGATATCCTTGAGTGAAAAAGACAATACTAACATATTTTCATACCATCAAAACAGTTTTGTCTTAACACCCAAGAGGGACTTGGAGATGTCCAGGGTCTGTGACTCACACTTTAAGCACCCCCAATTTAAGGTCTTGGGAATACCTGGGTCCAACCAATATTTTTGACTATTTTTTTTCCCTTGTAAATTATCACATCATTAGTCTTGCATTTGGCAGATTTTTAACGGTCAACTTCTGATGTTTGGAAAGTTGTATTGACTTTGGTTGGTATTCTACAATGAATAAGTTATTTGAATTTGCAGAATGTGCTGTAATCCCTTAATGCCAGAAAGGCTCTTGGGAAAGTAGCACAGTAAGTGCAAACTCTTTGCAATGTATAATCATCTTCCAATATGCAAAATAAACAACTTTAAGCTCTTATGAATTATATGGTCATAATTTATAGCAAAATGACTGATCTGTAGGAAGTGCTAGGTAGAAAATTGCTTGCCTGGGGAAATTGAATGAAGTTGGGCACAGGAAAGAAACGAATGAAGAGAGGAAGAAAGCAGTGTTCATGCCAGTTCCTCATGGGATGTCTTCAGGAAGCCTAGAACCTCAGGAATGTATCTGTAGTATGGAGTACTAAAGAAGAATTCTAAAGGAAAGGGATCTAGCCCATGGAGAACAGATTCAGAAAAGAGAAAGAGCAAAAGTTTGACTAACTCCTTCTATAATCACCCTTTTACAAACTGATAGGTCAGCATAATGTACTGGAAGTCTTGGATAATCCAGAGATTTTTGCAAGTAGCAAAGATGCTGGTTACTAGTTGCCCAGTGTGGCATGAATGGGTGGCTAACTCCCATACTTTCAGTTTCCCACTCTCTTGACTTGAGTTTGCAGGCCCCAAGGAACCATTCTAGCCTTGAGCTTCAATGTCTGTGTTAAAGCTCAGTCTACCTGATGAACAGATGAGCTCCACTGTATACTCCTTAGAGAGCAAACCTACTCCAAGGGGGCCCTTGGTGCCAGCCCATGACACATGGTGAGATTCTCTTTACCTCTAGAATCAGCCTGGAGAACACACAGGTTTCTTTGGAGCCAGGATGGGTCCTTTCTTCTGTACATTCAGGAAGCAAACCCCTTTGAGAAATTGATGATGTGCACAGCTCCTGTAACCCAAGACATGTACATATGCACAGGCATAATTCTGTGCACTATCAGAGAACTAACAGATGCTCTGAAGTCCATCCATGGATGTCAGGTTAAGAAGGCCTGTATAACACAGTTAAGGGTGTAAGACTGCTGTATATTTCAAAGTTGGGGGCCCCTAGAATGTTTTCCTAGCCTTCTGCAATTGACTGTTTTAGGATAATGTAGCCCTGACTGTGTGTATTAGGATATTATTATAAAGTCTTCACATGACAATGCACATTGGTTCTTTCCCCAAAATTTTAACTTTGGGGTATTTTGATTTAGTTAATGTGGACTGTACTTTACATGAATAAAGTGGCAGCCAGAGCAGTGCTGAAGTAGCCCTGCACCTCATTTCACCTGTGAATCTTCAGCTTATAATTATGCAGATGAGACCTTCCCTTTTGCTAGAACTCATAATTTACACCCTAAGGGCCATCAGTTGACAACTGTTTATTGAAGAGCTGCCACATAACCAGGCCTCTGCCAGGCACTCTGAATCCACAGCATGTGTCACTATCAAGGAACATGCAATCAGAATGAAAAGTCAAGGCTCCTAATAGAAGGGATCAGTGAAAAGTAAAAGAGTAGATGTATTCAAGTGCTGAGTTGTGAGATATCAATAAGATATGCTTTGGAGATCAGTTAAAGGAGATTTTTGAGGAAGGAGCATTACTCCCTCTAAGAAAATAATTCTAAGCTAAGCGGCTTGGGGTAGAGTGAGATAACTGGCTAATTTCTAGGTCTGTTTCTTTCAGGACAGTCTGTACTATTGCTTCAAGTCTGAAGGCACACAACATCTGAAGTCTGCAGGATGTCAGCTTGATAGATCAAGGAGGGTTGGCACTTCTTTCCAAGCAAGTAGAATTTTATGGAAGGTGGCAGGAAATTCAAGAGGAGAAATGCAATAAAATACATCCTGTAAATAGAATGGCAATGAGTTTGTCTTTGAGCTAAGGAATTATCTTCCAGATAGTTCTTTCTCTCTGACATCTTTTCTATAGCCTTCCCAGAATAAGCAAGAGGTAAGGCATATTTACATACCTATTGATGTGCTATTGTCTACTAATCATATCAAGTAATAAACAGCAGGAGAAAGGGGCTATTCTGATCTTAGTGTTGCTATTCAATTCATTCAAAAAAAGGTTGTTTGGTGGCTTCTATGCAATACTCGGGCAATGAGATATGTCTGATGTATGGATTTGTAAATGGGGAAGGTTGATGGGAGGAGACAGACAAAAGAATATATATGATATGATTCCTACCCACACAGAGTCCACAATTAGTCAAGAGCAAGCTGCAGAGATGAATATCCATAAAATAATGCAATAATGCTACAGTGGAGGTATCTCTGAAATGCTGAAGGAATGCAGAAAGGCTTTGTTGACATGCCAAGTGCCTTACTGACACTCCATAAATGAGAACTGAATGAAAAAGGAGTGAAAATTAAGAACACGGATCTTTTCTGCACTGCACAAATTACCACATCAAGTAGAAATCAATCTGGAAGACAGTATTGACAGTTGATGGTGATCTAACGCTAAACTCACACTTAGAGAAGTTCAGCTGCTAATTAATGTGAGGCAAGTTCCAGGAAAACAGAAAGGTGCTTTTTCTTATTTTATGCTTTGTGTAATTTGGGGGGGGTAGGATATGTCAGTAAATAATTAAAAAGTAAGCTAAAAATTTTATTTGTAAAAAAAAAAAGTATACTATATGTAAAGCTTTCATCTGAGAACCACAAAGACTGAGACTAATAAATTTATGAAATAAGTAAAATAGTAACTTCATTTAAAGGCAAAGTAAGCTATAGTAGAGTAAAGTGACAGAAAGAAATTTTTAAATTCACTGTGGTGGTTTGGAACTGTCTGTACCCCAGAAAATCAAGTCCTTAAAGCTAATCCATTCCTATAGGGTGAACCTATTGTAAGTAGGACATTTTGATGAGGTTACTCAGTTAAGGCATCAACCTCTTACTGGAGTTGTTTATAAATGGGATGAATATGGGGAAAGAGAGAGAGAGCAACAGACAGAGACAGAGAAACAGAGAGAGAGAGAGAACACCACAGAAGCAAGAAGCTGAAAGCAATGAAACCTGAAAGAGAAGAAAGACGCCTGCCATATGCCTTGCCATGTGGCAGAGGAGCTTGGGATCACTGGAAACCGGTCTTCAGGGAGAAGGCATCACCCAAATATGCCTTGATTTGGACATTTTTCTCAGCCTTGAAACTGTAATAAATTTCCACCATTAAAAGCCAACCCATTTTATGATATCTGCTTTTGGAAGCTTTAGCAAACTAAAACACTCACTACTGTAATATATATGATAAAAACATTCCATTCCATAGCAATAACCATTATGTCAGACTTGGTTTTTCTTCTGAGTTATTCCATGTATATGGGTTCCATTTTGTTGATTCTATTTCTATGTTTTTTTGGTGGAAATAAATTCAATATTTTTAGTACTTTTGTTAGTTATTATCCCACTGGAGAAAAATGACCAATATTTGTGTAACTGTATTGAACAGCTGAGTTCTATTTCTCATCTTGTATATGTTAATGATGATTTTAATGGAATGGTCTCAAATAAATGGAACATCAAAATGTTCCTACTACAGAAGCATGTGCATTTGCTAGTGGCTCTAAGAATTTCATTCTTGGAGCAACCAAAGTGCTGACTTAGTAGGAAATCGCCCTGTTTTCACTCCACTGTGTAGCCCACAGAAGATGCATGCAGGGAAGTTGACATACCTTGCACACCCTGTAAACAAAAGGAGGCAGAAGTTGGTGAATAAGTGCCCTAAACTCCCATACCTTTTTATCAAAAATGTTTACCAAATCATCTTGATGGGTTTCTATAAGATTTTGAGCAGTGCCTCTTCTTTCTGATCAACCTTTAGAGTTAAATAGCAAGATGCTCCAAAAGGTGGATCTAGTCATAAGGTCCTACTAATATTTCTTTTGTAAGGAGATACAAGATGAGTCTGTTTTGGAGCTGACTTTTCTGTAAACAGTATTTCAAAGACAATCAATAGCTGAAGATTTGGGGCAATTTTGCATCCAGAGACTGGTTAAAAAGGAAGGTACACTCAACTGTGATTTTATCTGAAGAAGTGGTTGAAACAGAATTGGAAGTTGCCATCAAATGTAGAAGATTGCTTTTGTGCAATTTCTCTATTTTATGTTCAAAAGCCTTTACTTTCAGAAATATTGCCCACCTTTTCCTTTCCTAGGGATCAAATTCACTACTCATTCTTTAGTCTCTTTGCTTAAATTGCCTTAGAATTAAAGTGTACCATGTCTTGTTTCTTCAAAGCACCCACATCCTGTTCCAGCAAAATTCCTGGAGAGACCAAGGGTTGTTGCTTGGATAGCAGCACCAAAGGGCTGTCATTTATCTCTCAGTGAAACTTTGGCAGCACAGCAACATCACACACGTCTAATCCAAGTTTCCTAATTCATTGCCTTTTCTGACAAATAGGGAAGAAACCCACGTTACAAGGGAGCAGGCCTTTAGAGGATCATATGATGCAGCAGGATAAAAACCCAGACAAAATAGCCCCACACAAGGACCTCCTGGAGTTAACTACTTTGCTTCCTGAGTTAGCTCCACTTAGTTGTGGCAAAGTGCAGAGAAAACTTGCTATTCAGCTGTACATACTTTTTCAGAATCTCATCCTTTCTTCAAAACCATTTGACAAAGTGCCTCCCAATTGCTAAAATTTCTTCTGTGAAGGTATTACAGTTCACCCCCAGAGTTTGTTTCTTTACAAAGTCAACTCTGAAAATGTTGACCATTTGCTTCATGCATCTCCCCCATAAATGCAGAATCCTGAGTTCCACACATCATGCTCTCTGCCTTGTTGACAAGCATTTTGTCTGCAGTTGTTCAGATACACCAAAGCAAAATGACAAAAACACTTAGTTTTTTGGAAAAGTGGTGCTTAATTATTAAGAATGAGGAACAAGAATAGTCATTCATTCCATCCTTGATAAGAAGTTTACAGTGAATATTCACTATTTTACCAAAATAAAACATTTATAGAGCAAAATGGAAATTAACCGGTGTGTTGGTTTGGATGTTATGTATCCCAGTAAAGCCTATGGTGTTTTAATCCACTCTTGTGGGTGCAGACCTATGGTGGGTGGGACCTTTGGATTAGGTTGTTTCCATGGAGATGTGACCCAGCTCATTCAAGTGGGTCTTAATCCTTTACTAGAGTCCTTTAGAGAAGCTAAAATATGTAATCCAGAGTTTGCCTCTAGAAGAAACTAAGAGAAGCTAAGACAGAAGCCCAGAGACTTTTTGAAAGCTATGGAAACCAGAAGCTAACCCTGGGAGAGGCCCAGCAGACTCCAGCCATTTGCCTTCCCACGTGACAGAGGAACCCCAGATGCCATCAGCCTTTCTTCAGAGGAAGTATTGTCCTGTTGATGCTTTAAATGGGACATTTTTATGGCCTTCAAACTGTAAGTCTGTGAACTCTTGAACCCCCACTGTAAAAGCCAATTGATTTCTGGTACTTTGAATTCTGGCAGATTTAGCAAACCAAAACAACCGGTATACAAAAGAAAAAGAAAAGGCAATAAAGACAATGTGCTTAGAAACTATCTCAAGTTTGTGTAAATAAATGGAGACCCTTACTCTCAAATGAGAACAAACAGAAGCCACTATCACTTGTTTAAGTCTGAGAATCTTAGGCAGACAGAGGAGTGGGAAGGCTTTATGGTGAAAATGACTTCTGGTGTGCACTCACAGGAGGGTGCTGGGGTGGAGAAGCTAGAAGTGGCCCAACTAGAAGTCAGGAATCTTTTGCAATTGGTTTGGGGAGGGCATTTGGCTTTTTCTGGCTGGTCCTGAATTGGAAGATGGGACAAAAAAATCATGAACTTGGCAGCCATTGACCAGATACTGAGAATTCTGGGACAAGTACTTAGAGATTGTGGTTTGGCTTCCTGAACAGGCAGCTGCAGGGTTGATGAGCCAAAATTCCATTGTCACATGTGGTCATTGTGCCCTTGTGTGTTTAGTCTCTTGAGTGTAACCATTCTAATACTGGAGGGAGTAAGTCAAAGCACAAACAAAAAATGGCAAAACTAATATAAATTATGTGAAAATGCAAAATTTATATAAAAGCATGAAATACACAATGCTCAATTGATGACAATTACCTCATAAACCAGAAAAACTTAAGAAAATATTGATCACATTACATAAATTTTCAGCTTCATAAAATTATATAAAAAGTACTGCTTTTGTTTAACAGGCTTTTCATCTAGTTATTGTTCTAATCAAGTTAGTCAAAAGAGTTATGAATTATTTCTTTACCAATCAGCAGAGGAAATTAAATTTTTTAGTCCAAAATGATGAAATAGGTGAAAAATCAGCACAGTTCCAAAAATATTTTGAGTCAACTTTGTTTATATATATATATGTATATATATAAAATTTGTTTAAATGGTAAAATTATTGCACAGAATTGTAATCTGCCCTATATAGACAAATATTGCAATTCTGTTTCAGTTTTAGCAAGATAATATTTTAGAACTAATTTTTTCTATTGATAAATATTTTCCAACTCCTTTCTATGATTTTAATAAAGTTTTCCTCCACTTCAGGTTAGCAATTTTCCTATTGAATATATTGAAACAACACAGTGATAAGATAAACAGATAAAAGTGTTCAACAATATTTGTGGAATGAAAAGGAAAATTTAGCAAAACAAACAAGCAAAACTAGGTTTTTTGTTTTTGTTTCTCTCTTTGTAAGTTTTTTCCCCCATCATAACCAAAGTTGTAATTGAAATTTTTCTACCACAGGTATTAAAAATAGAAATAAAAATTTAGGCCTTGTTCCTGTTTGCTAAAGCTGCCATTATGCCAAATACCAGAAATGGATTGGCTTTTTTTTTTTTTTTAAATCATTTTATTGAGATATATTCACATACCACGCAGTCATACAAAACAAATCGTACTTTCGATTGTTTACAGTACCATTACATAGTTGTACATTCATCACCAAAATCAATCCCTGACACCTTCATCAGCACACACACAAAAATAACACGAATAATAATTAGAGTGAAAAAGAGCAATTGAAGTAAAAAAGAACACTGGGTACCTTTGTCTGTTTGTTTCCTTCCCCTATTTTTCTACTCATCCATCCATAAACTAGACAAAGTGGAGTGTGGTCCTTATGGCTTTCCCAATCCCCTTGTCACCCCTCATAAGCTACATTTTTATACATCTGTCTTCGAGATTCATGGGTTCTGGGTTGTAGTTTGATAGTTTCAGGTATCCACCACCAGCTACCCCAATTGTTTAGAACCTAAAAAGGGTTGTCTAAAGTGTGCATAAGAATGCCCACCAGAGTGACCTCTCGGCTCCTTTTGGAATCTCTCTGCCACTGAAGCTTATTTCATTTCCTTTCACATCCCCCTTTTGGTCAAGAAGATGTTCTCCGTCCCACGATGCCGGGTCTACATTCCTCCCTGGGAGTCATATTCCACGTTGGGATTGGCTTTTATAAAGGGGGTTTATTTGGTTACAAAGTTACAGTCTGAAGGCCATGAAAATGTCCTAATTAAGGCATCAACAGACAATATCTTCACCAAAGGATGGCCAATGGCATCCAGAAAACCTCTCTTAGTTCAGAAGGCATGTGGCTGGCATCTGCTTGCTTCCAGGTTGTGTTTCAAAATGGCCTTCTCCAAAATGTCAGCATCAGCTTTCAATGGCCATCTTAAAAATGTCTCTTTCAGCTGCAGCTTGTTTGTTGACTCTTTTATATGGCTCCAGTGATCCAATTAACACCCACCCTGAATGGGTGGGGTAACACCTCCATGGAAATTATCCAATCAAAGGTCTTGCCCACAGATGATTGAGTCACATCTCCATGGAAACACTCATCAAAATGTTCTTACCTAATCAACACTAAAACTTCTGTCCCCACAAGATTGCATCAAAGAACATGGCACATTGGGGTACATAATACATCAAAATTGGCACAGGTCTTGTGGATGTATTAAGGTTTCTAGTAGCCAATTTTTTGGCATGTGAACCCACTTCATTTTTGAGGCTAATATGTAAAAAACAAAAATCTACCCATTGAGATTAATATAAAAGCTTGATATTCCAATGGCCTGGTCCAAATATACAAAATTGTATCTGTTTATAATTGTGCATTATATATGGGAAAATATTAATAAAACAGCATGACATTCCAAATATTTAGATTTAATAATGTCCCTTTGACTTTGGCAGTATTTTCAAGATCAGTTGACCCATGAAGAAGGCTGAGTTATGTTGGGACTCAGTGTTTCATTTACCATCAGAGCCTGAGTCAGGACTGGAAGCAAAAAATTAGCTTTTAGAGGAAGCAAGTAGTATTCAAAGGAGCCATTTATCTTAGGGTTGGGGTGCAAGTCGCCTGAACCAACTGCTGTGAGGTCCATCCCACAAATAATGACTACAAACAAATTAACCAGATGAAAAGATCAGGCAGACTTAGCCCTCCATACCGATCTCTTATTTCGTGGTAGAAAATTTCATATGTCACACAGCACATAAAATTAAGGGACCTTGTCTAAATCATTATTAAGTAAACAAATGCAACCATTTTCTGCATATCATATTATACAGAATGTTCAAGGTCAAAGAGGACATAAGCATCCAGGAAAATATATCAAACTGTCATGCCTATAATGTCACCTTTGAAAAACCATAATACATTTCTTGGAAGATGAGACTTACTTATTTCCATGACAGTAATTCTGAGAGTTTCCTGGATCAATAAGAAACTGTGCTGTCTAGTCTTGTCTTCTGGAAACTCATACTTTTAGAGCTTTGCCAAAAAGACCTATATTATGACAAGTGGCTGGCAGGGGCAAGTAAACCTGCAAAGAAATTAAGGTGAATCATAATTTATTCTGATTAAAAAGCATATTTTGGGGATATATAATATGAAGGAAAGGGTGGAAGGGAGTAAGAATAAAAATGCATAAGAATACATGTCCATCTCAACATCGTGGGATTGAGAACATCTTTTTGACCAAAAGGAGGAGTGAAATGAAATGAAATAAAGTTTCAGTGGCTGAGAAATTTCAAATGGAGTCAAGAAGTCACTCTGGAGGGCATTCTTATGCACTACATAGATATCCCTTTTTAGGTTTTAGTGTATTGGAATAGCTAGAAGGAAATACCTGAAACTATCAAACTGCAACCCAGTAGCCTGGATTCTTGAAGATGATTGTATAGCAATGTAGCTTACGAGGGGTGATAGTGTGATTTGAAAACCTTGTGGCTTGCACTCCCTTTATCCAGTATATAGATGAATAGAAAAATGAGGACAAAAAAACTGAATGAAAAATAGGGTGGGGAGTGATTTGGGTATTTTTTACTTTTATTTTTTTATCCTTATTTTTACTTTTTCTGGTACAAGGAAAATGTTCAAAAGTAGTTTGGAGTGAGAAATACACAACTATATGATCTACTGTGAACAATTGATTGTACATGTTGGATGGTTATATGGTATGTGACTATATCCTGATAAAACTGAATTAAAAAAAGAAAGGAAGGTGAAAAAAATACATGTCCATTGTAGTCACAATGATAACATCTTGGTGCTTATTTTTCTTTTACCTTTTTTCTATGCATTAGGCAATTTATAGGAAAACATATTTATATAGGATGAATAAACATACATCTATTTCAAGTAAATAATACTGTGCAAAATATGTTTTACCTGGTTTTTCACAAAACAGTGTTGTAAATTCTGTCCTAGTTCTTGGTGATTTCAGCATATACACTGATGGTCATTCTAAAACATGGCATTTGACATCCTGGAATCGTTCTGTGTGAATGAAGTGCCCCTGACTATCCACTCCAGTCTGTTTTACAGTTGCTCCATCAGGGCCCATAAGGGCAAGGCCGACACTCTCAGTGTCAGGTATCTCATTGTTAGGGGTTGAACTGTGGTCTCCAAAAACATATGTTGAAATCATAATCCCCAGTACTTGAAAATTTAACTTTAATTGGAAACAGGTCATTACAGATGGAATTAGGCAAGTTGAAATGAAGTCACTGTAGAGTGTGATGGCACTTTAATCTAATACCACTTTAACCCAATAACCACTTTAAAATATGTAATTCAGTGGTGTTAATTACATTCACAATTTCATGCTACCATCACCACCATCCATGACCAAAACATTTCCATCACCCCAAACAGAAACTCTGTACCAATTAAGCATTAACTCACTATTCCCTTTCCCACCCCAGTCCCTGGTAATCTATGTTCTAGTTTCTGACTCTATCTATTAGATTATTATTTTTTCATATTAGAGTGATCATGCAATATTTGTCCTTTTGTGTCTGGCTTATTTCACTCTACTTGGTGTCTTCAAGGTTATTCCAGGCTGTCACATCATTCAGAATTTCATTTTTTATGCCTGAATAATATTCCACTGTTTGTACATACCATGTTTTGCCTATCCATTCATCTGCTGATGGACACTTGGGTTGTTCACTTGTTCTGGTTATTGTGAATCAAGCCTGTATGAAACATAGGTATACAAATACCTGTTCAAAGCCATGCTTTCAATTCTTTTGGGTATACACCTAGTAATAGGATTGTCTGGCCATGCAGTAACTTTATACTTTCCTTTCTGAGGAATTGCCAAACTGATTTCCACAGTGGCTGCACCAATTTACATTCCCACCAACAATGAGTAAGGGTTTCTACTGATCTACATCTTTTCATCCAACACTTGTTATTTTCCTTTTTTTTTTCTTCCAATAGTAGCAACTCTGATGGGTATGAAATGGCATATCATTGTGGTTTTTATTGCATTTCCCTAATGGCTAATGATGTGGAGCATCTTTTCATGTGCTTTTTACTTATTTGCATATCTTCTTTGGGGAAATATCTGTTCAAATCTTCTGCCCATTTTTAAACTGGATTGTTTGTCTTTTTTGTGTGGAATTGTAGGATTTCTTTATATACTCTTGATATTAAATCTTTATAGGATATGTAGTTTCCAAATATTTTCTCCTATTCTGTAGGTTGTTTTCTACTTTCATGATGAAGTCCTTTGATGCAAAATGATCTTTATTTTTGGTGAAACCCCATTATCTATTTTTTTCTTTTATTGCTTGTTCTTTGGTATAAAGTCTAAGAAACCATTACCCAACCCAATGTTGTGTAGATGCTTCCCTATGTTTGATTCTAGGAGTTTTAGAGTTTGAGTTCAATTTGAATCAATTTTTATTTCGACTCAGTTTTTATATATGGTGTGACATAGGGCTCCCCCATTATTATTTTGTGTATGGCTATCTTGTTTTTGCATCACAATTTGTTGAAGAGACTATTCTTTCCCCATGGGCAAAACTTGACACCCTTGTCAAAAAGCAATTCCCCATATATGTGAAGGTTGATTTCTTTGATTTTTTTCATTTTTTTATTAGAGAAGTTGTGGGTTTACAGAGCAATCATGCATAAAATACAGGATTCCAATGCACCACCCACCACCAACACCTTACATTTGTTGGGAACATTTTTATTATTGATGATAGCATTTTTTAATAATTGTACTTTTTTTAAAGAGTAGTAGCCAGCATTTATTAAGAGATTCTGTGTTATAGGCACTGTGTGAAGAAACTTACATGGATTACCTCATTTAAAATACCCACTGCACAGGTCTGTGAAATATTTTATTTTCAACTTTTTTAAATTAGAGAAGTTGTAGGTTTACAGAAAAATTATGTAAAAAATACAGCATTCCTGTATACCCACCTATTGTTGATACTTTAAATTAGTGTGGTAACTTTGTTACAGTTGATGAAAGATTATTAAAATATGACTATTAACTATCATCTGTAGTTTACATTAGGTGTATGTTTTCCCATATACCACCCTATTATTAACACCTTGTAGTAGTGCCCTCCATTTGTTATAATTTATGAAAGAACATTCTAATAATTGTACTATTAACTATAGTCTGTGATCTATAATAGGGTTCACTGTGTTATGCAGTCCTATGTTTTATCTTTTAATTTTTATTCTAGTAACATATGTGACCTCGAGTTTCCCCTTTTACCACATTCACCTATTTAATTCAGCACTGTTAATTACACTCACAAAAATGTGCTACCATTACCACCATCCACTTCCAAACATTTACAATCAACCTAAATAGAAATGATGTACAAATTAAGTATCAGACCCCATTCTCCTTACCTAATCTATCCCCTGGTAACTATATTCTAGATTCTAACTCTATGAGTTTGCTTATTATAATTATTTCACATCAGTGAGATCATACAATATTTTACCCTTTGTGTCTGGCTTATTTCACTCACCATAATGTCTTCAGGGTTCACCCATGTTGTCATATGCACCAGGACTTCATTCCTTTTTGCAGCTGAATAAAACTCTGTGGTCTGTATATACCACATTTTGTTTATCCATTCATCTGGAGGTAGATACTTGAGTTGCTTCCACAATTTGTTACCATTAACAACATCAAATACCAAAACTTTTCAATCACCCCAAACAGAAATAGTATATCAATTAAGAAATAATTTTCTATTCCCTATCCCTACCCTGTCCTCTGGAAACCTATATTCTAGTTTCTGACTATGCATTTTCTTACTCTATTTCACATCAGTGAGATCATATAACATTTGTCCTTTTGTGTCTGCCTTATTTCACTCTACAAGATGTCTTCAAGGTTTATTCATGTTGTTACATGTAACAGAACTTCACTCCTTTTTATGGTTGAATAATATTCCATCGTGTGTATATGCATTTAGTTTATCCATTCATCAGTTGGTGGGCACTTGGGCTGCTTCCATCTTTTGCAATTGTGAAGAATGCTGCTATGAATATTGGTGTGCAAATATCTGTTTTTGAGTCCCTGTTTTCAATTCTTCTGGGTAAAGGGGTTGCTGGTAATTCTACACTTAATTTTCTGAGGAACTTCTCACTGTCTTCCACAGTGGCTGCACCATTTTACATTCCCACCAGCAGTGAATGAGTATCCCTATTTCACCATAGCTGGTTGACTTCTACATCAAGACTAAGTGCAAGCTGATGGAGCTCCAGTTATTATACTGCAAGAGTCAGAGGGGTTGGTTATGAAAACCAAAGTTGGAAGAAGGGAAGACTGGGGATTCTACAAGATGAGGAAATGCTATAAAGTCTTCCTAAAATACATGGACAGTGAAAATATTTTTGAGTAATTTTACTACCAAGTTTATATCTTTTCATTATTTTAATTTTTAAAATTAAATTCTAAATTCTTCTAAATTCTTTTTAGAAGAAATGTGATCAGTTATAAATATGTACATATCACATACAAATGCTGCATGTATTACAAGAAATTTTATGACTACCTAGAAGACAGTGATTGACTTAGTGTAATTTAAATGAAAAAATATAATGTGGGGAAAACCTTTTTTTAATTACCTCTTTGAAGTTAGTCACAAAAGCAAATCACTAGTAAAAAAGTATCATGAGAAAGGTGGGGATAGAGTTCCATGAAAGTAGGTGTTTTATAAATGATGAGTCAGAAAAAAAAGATTTAAACACTGAATTAAAAAAGTATTTATTGTATCCCTCTATTGATAAGCACTGTATCTGTAACTATCAATTAACTAACAATCAAAGAAACAAAATGAAATATATTCACAAGTACAATAGCACAGCCATTATAGAATAAATTTGATATGGGTGTTACAAAATGGTATGCAACCACAGAGAAGATAAAACTGTATTAAGTTGGGAGGTAATCAAAGGCTATGGGCAGAGCTAATCCTTAACATGTACTTTGAAGTACAGTGGGATTTTGATGGTCAGAAATGAGGTAAAGGGACTTCTCTGATGCAGAATTTTTAGGAGCAAAGAGGAAGCAACACATAAGTGAATTTATTCAACAAATGGTGAACTCTCAATCACTTCAAGTCTTTAATTTAGTAACTTAAATTTTCTGTGTCTCCTTTTATACTTAATCATAAAATTGAGAAAATAATTGCCTCTAAAGTACATGCTTATTTTGAAAATGAAAGAACTGGGCATAAATCCTGGAAATATCTATAGTAATCATGAGAAAAGAGAGCACAAAATTGAAGTGGAAGACTGAGCAGTGGTAGATTTAACTGGTTTGGGGATGGGCAAGAAGAAGTATAAAAGTGAGTGTTCCAGAGAATAACTGCGGGGGGACAAACGAGACCATCCACTCATCATACACCAACCTGAATTGGGAGGAATGCCCGAGAACACAGCATAAAACCTGTAAGTAAAACCTGCAGAACCAGGTCGGGAGACCCCCTCCCCCATAGCCTGAGCTGCAGAGCCGCGTGGTGCCAGAGAGAAGCTCTCTCCCAGCAAGCGAATACAGCTCAGCTGAGCTCCAACTGGGGTTTTAAGTAGCGAGTGTGAACTGCTCACTACAGGTACGCAGCCCCAAAAAAACAGACAGAGGCTTTGGGTGACAACTGACCTGGGAGAGCCGGAGGGTTGCCTTGGACTGGGTCTGAAGGGGACTATCTATTTCTTTTTCGGCTCAGTGGAGAAAGATCCAGTCATTTTCAGTTTCCAGGGCTGTGACTCAGGGAAGGGCGGAGACAGCACAAGCAGAGAGAGAGAGACCATTGAAATGCTAATGACCTCCACCTGGGGGCTCTGTCTTCTCTAGAAGGAAAGGGGAGGGGCCCTTTCCATTCAGAACCAGACCCCAGAGCCTGGGGGAACAGGGCCATACCTCCTCACACCAGTCAAGAATTATAGGCTAACAGGCGTCACCTGCTGGGCAGAAAAGCACAGTGACCCGAGGCATCAAAGGGTGGAGCAATTTTCTAAGACACACCTGCAGGGAAACCAGATACTGAATATTTCTTCCCTCTGTTCTGGTCTGGGAAAACCTGATTTGGATAACCAAGGAAACCATACCTAGACAACAGAAAATTACAACCTACACTAAGAAAAACAAAGTTATGACCCAGTCAAAGGAACAAACGTACCCTTCAACTGAGATACAGGAATTTAAACAAGTAATGCTAAATCAAATCAAAAAGTTTAGAGAAGATATTGCAAAAGAGATAGAGGCTGTGAAGGAAGAACTGGACATGTATACGGCAGAAATCAAAAGTTCAAAAAACCTGCTAGCAGAATCTATGGAAATGAAAGGCACAACACAAGAGATGAAAGACACAATGGAAACATACAACAGTAGATCTCAAGAGGCAGAAGAAAACACTCAGGAACTGGAGAACAAAACACCTGAAAGCCTACACGCAAAGGAGCAGATGGAGAAAAGATTGAAAAAATATGAGCAACGTCTCTGGGAACTCAAGGATGAAACAAAATACAATAATGTACGTATCACTGGTGTCCCAGAAGGAGAAGAGAAGGGAAAGGGGGCAGAAGCAATAATAGAGGAAATAATTAATGAAAACTTCCCATCTCTTATGAAAGATATAAAATTACAGATCCAAGAAGCGCAGCGTACTCCAAACAGAAGAGATATGAATAGGTCTACGCCAAGACACTTAATAATCAGATTATCAAATGTCAAAGACAAAGAGAGAATCCTGAAAGCAGCAAGAGAAAAGCAATCCATTACATACAAAGGAAGCTTAATAAGACTATGTGCGGATCTCTCAGCAGAAACCATGGAGGCAAGAAGGAAGTGGTGTGATATATTTAAGATACTGAAAGAGAAAAACCACCAACCAAGAATCCTGTATCCAGCAAAGCTGTCCTTCAAATATGAGGGAGAGCTCAAAATATTTTCTGACAAACAGACAATGACAGACTTTGTGAACAAGACACCTGCCCTACAGGAAATACTCAAGGGAGCACTACAGGGTGATAGAAGACAGGAGTGTGTGATTTGGAACACAATTTTGGGAGATGGTAGCACAACAATGTAAGTACACTGAACAAAGGTAACTATGAATACGGTTGAGAGAGAAAGATGGGGAGCATGTGAGACACCACAAGAAAGAAGGAAAGATAACGACTGAGACTGTGTAACTTGGTGAAATCTAGAGTATTCAACAATTGTGATAAAATGTACAAATATGTTCTTTTACGAGGGAGAACAAGCAAATGTCAACCTTGCAAGGTGTTAAAAATGGGGAGGCATTGGGGGAGGGATGCAATCAGCATAAACTAGAGACTGTAACTAATAAAATCATTGTATTATGCTTCCTTTAATGTAACAAAGGTGATATACCAAGGTGAATGCAGATAAGAGGGGGGGATAGGGGAGGCATGTTAGACACTTGACATTGGTGGTATTGTCTGATTCTTTATTCTACTTTGATTTAAGGTTATTTTTCCTTTTGCTGCTTCCTAGCTGTCATTTTTTTTGTTTCCTCTTTCTTTTGCCTCTCTACCTTCTTTGACTCTCCCTCCTGCCTTGTGGAAGGAATGTAGATGCTCTTGCTTAGTATGAGCAGAATGTTCAATTAGGATGAACTTAAATGTTTGGAAATGAACAGGGGTGTTGGTAGCAAGATGTGAGAATAACTAACAGCGCCGAATGGTGTGTGAATGAGGTGGAAAGGGGAAGCTCAGAGTTATATATGGCACCAGAAGGAAAGTTGGAGGTCAAAAGATGGAAATGTATAAAACTGAATCCTATGGTGGGCAATGTCCATGATCAACTGTACAAATACTAGAAATCACTTTATGAACCAGAACAAATGTATGACAATACAATTAGAAGTTAATAATAGAGGGGCATATAGGGAAGAACTATATACCTATTACAAACTGTATACTACAGTTAGTAGTATTTCAACATTTTTTCATAAACAGTAACAAATGTACTATATCAATACTAGGAGTCAACAATTGAGGGGGGTTGGTTAGGGATATGGGAGGATTAGAGTTTCCTTTTCTTTTTTTCTTTTTTCATCTTTCACTTTATTTCTTGTCTGGAGTAATGACAAGTTTCTAAAAATTGAACAAAAATTAAGTGTGATGGATGCACAGCTGTATGAGGGTACCCAGGGGCAAGTGATTGTACACTTTGGATCTTTGGATAATTGTATGGTATCTGAACAATCTCAATAAAAATGAAAAAAAATAAAAAAGGGAGTGTTCCAGAAATTCTTTTACTATTTTTTTAATTATGGAAAATATATAAAACAAAATGTTCCTTTCTTTTTTTTAACCATTTTCAAGTGTACAATTCAGCAGCATTAATTATGTTCACAATGTTGTGCAACCATCACCACAATTAGACTCTCTATGCAATTAGGCAGTAGCTCATCATTCCCTCTTTCTCCAGCCCCAAGCAACCTCAAATCTACTTCCTTTCTCTGTGAACTTGTCTACCCCAGATTTTGAAATGTGTTTTTGATATGCTAATGAAATCGTCAGTGTGGTCTGGTTAGTGAGAAGCTGAGAATAGATGTGAAAAATTCACCCAAACATTTGTCCAGGAAGACAATAGATAGTTAAAGCCTCAGGATGAGAGACAAAAGAATAAGGCTGTGGATAGATTCTTGGGTCATGACCAAGGAAGAAGAAATAATGAAGAAAAGTTGGAAGTGATCTTCAGAAGGGTTCAGGGTGATTAATAGTCATGGAAACTGAGTTAAATTAAAGTGATGCAAAGGGGTTTTGTAGATGCTCCATGAGAGCTAGTAGAATGTAGGGGGATGGCATGAGTGAAAGCAGCAGTTGTTTAAGGGGAAGCTGGATTTTAAATGTACAACAGGTGGCATGGAAAGGAGCAATTAACATTACCTAAGTGGATGGAACTCACATCTAATGAAATATATACAGGGGCCAAGAAAACTCATGAGATCCAGTGAAGACATGTGGCTTTGGAAGCTGACAGTCTTACAGGGACTGAGCCCAAAGGTAGCTCTGCAATGAAATGAAAAGTGAATGGAGAGAGCGTTCAAGTAATGTTAGCTAAAGACCAAACTGAGAACGTGAAGCTGGGCATCTGGGCAAGGAGGGCCGGGATATGGGATTGTTGAACCATCTATGGATGGGTGAGTTGTCAGCATTTGGTAGGAGATGGGCAGCAAGCAGTAGGATGAAGGTTTGGAATTGCCATGGATGGGGTGCAGGGATCAAGATTCTGAGGTGGAAGATCATAGAAACCTGTGGCGAGGACATAGTTATGGGAAACTAGGCATCCAACCTCATGGACTCATGATATAGGGGCAGGCTTATTCCCAAGGTATGGTAAAGATCAACTCTTGATTGAATGGTTCATGTGCCAGCAATTTGAGTACTCAGGGTGTCTAAGGACAGCAAAAGATGCATTTTTGTACCATAGGTATAAGCCATTAGTCTACAAACTACAGGTGACAGATTAAATCTGCCCCCCATCTTCTTCTTACAAATAAAGTTTTATTGGGACACTGCCTCAGTCATTTGTTTTTGTATTATCCAAGGTTGCTTTTGTGCTACAACCATGGAGTTAAGTAGTAGCCACAGAGACACACAAAGCATAAAATATCATCTGGCCCTTTATAAAAAAAAAGTTTGCTGACCTTGATATAATCTATTCTGTCACATTTTCCTTTAAATATAATTAGGTTCTATTCAATTTTTCTTCCACCCAAACCCCTTTCAAGGTGATTTGAGGTGAATGCAATTTATTCATGATCCATAGTAAAATCTTAATATCAATTTTAATGTGCATGTCTTTTTATTCCAAATGAAGGGAAATACATTCTATTTTCTCCTGTTTTTGTCTTTTTATAACACCATAGTAATTGCACATTAATGTTGTCACTACGGAATCTTATAACATTTCATGTTTGACCAAAATCCACTCACTAAAACCACTCAGTTAACTTCAAAAGAACACACATGCTATACCAAATTAAGGTTACAAAAAAAGAGAAAGAACTCTACAGCATTTGGTGTGTGTTGCTTATAATGAGGACTGCTACATATCCCTTGAGTTTCAATTAGTACTAATTTAGTACTGGTATTAGGGGGAAAATGTCCATCTACCTTGGTACAAAACTGCAAGACTTGCAGGATGAGATTTCACTTCAAGTATGCCCCAAGGAAGAAATCTTCTATTCCTTTTTAAGTCTTTAGTCCCAACATGATTAAAGTTGAAAAGCTCTGGAAATAGCCCTTTTTATGTCAGTTTGTTGTATTCTTTAATCTAACATTCTAACTACAGTGAAAGACTAAAGTTTTTGATGCATAGCTTATGAAGAATGCAATTCTATAGCTTGCAATGAGCTTCCCATAGTTCCTTAATTTAAAACAAACAAAAATAGCTTCCTATCAGAAGAATCATATAACTGGGCACTGAAGTAAATGTGTAAATTATGGTGCATCCCCTCCCAAAAAACAATATTGGAAAATAATAAGTTTAATAAATTTAGCTCAAATAGGAACCCATGCCAACAATTTGAAGCTGACTCTTTCCCTCCATAGTTATATCAGCAATTAGAATGGGTATGTTTTCTATATTATCATACTTCCCAATTTGAGTACTACTAAAATTTTCTGGGAAAGAAAAAATAATATTTTTGGAATTCATTGCTCATAAATACATTCAAAAGCAGGTTGTGCTTCCTCTATTTAACAAGAGAAAAAGAATAAAAGGAGATGATTTTCTGAGCATACTGTCTTCTTGTTAAATCAAACATATTGATCAACATTGCTAAATAATTGATGATAAAGATATTGCATGACTATAAAATTTAACTTGAGAAACACACTCTCTGACACTATGGGGGAAATATAGTTTAAGAAAAACAATTATGGTTTTAATATAAATATTTATGAATTCCTCTTAAGATTTCCATGTAAGATGTGATTTTTAAAGTTTTCTGTATGTCTCATAATTGGTAATTATCAATAGTGTCATATTGCCTATTAAGCTAAAATACATTTGAGGATTATTAATTCTATGGAAGAGTATTAGTGCATGTTAGAACTAACTCCAGGATTGATCTCTCTCTCTCTCTCTCTCTCTCTCTCTCTCTCTCTGTCAGTCTCAATCTGATATAGCTAATTTTGAAGAAAGGCTGAGGATGTGAACTGTATTTAAAATTTTAAGGATAAAATTTTTTCCCCATCAGATCTAATTTAGTACTCATACTTAAATTTTTAATGTATAGTTAGAGATGATGAATTCTAATAATCTAACAAATGCACATTCTTGTGATTAATAATCGTGTTCTCAAATTTTACAAAGGAGTTGCTTTCTTTCTTCATTCCCTAATTTCTTTGCCTCTCTTCAGAACAATGGTTGCAAGTCAAATAGAATTTACTATTGAATTAAGGTATGGTTTATTCTTCAAGACAGTTAGAAAGAATATACCCAATATAATCTAAGAAGGAACAAACAAATAACATCATCTGCAATCTTAGCTGCATTGATTCAAAATATCAGAAACAAGTTCTGTGGTAGGAAATTAATGACCCTCTAAAGATGTCTATATCCTCTGGAACTTGGGAATGTTACCTTACATGGCAAAATGGACTCTGCAGATGTGATTTCAAGGGTTTAGGCTTTGAGATGGGAAGGATATACCAACTTAATAACACAAGACTTTAAAAGCAGAGACCCACCCCCCAACTGTGGTCAGAGAGAGAGAGAGAAGTGACTGCTTTTTCCTGCTATGGTCACAGATATGCACATCAATGGCTTTGGAGTGGAAGAACTGGTGATGAGCCAAAGAATGTGGTCAGTCTCTACAGTCCAGAAAAGGCAACCAAATGAATTCTCCCCTAGATACTCCAGAAGGAACACAGCCAGGACAGCACATCCATTTTATTCCCTAGAGATCCATTTCAAACTTCTGACCTGCAGAACTGTGAGATAATGCATTTGGGTTGCTTTAAGCCACTGACTTTTTGGTCATTTGTTACAGCAGAAAGAGGAAACTAACATGCACTCTCATTATCTTTCTCTTGTACCAAGGTGTCATACATTTAACTCTGGAGCAATCACCCATGCTTGTTGGAATAATCTTCCTAAATGGTATATTTGAATATGTCATTTCCTTCTTGAAACATTTCAGTACTTCTGAATTACCTCATAGACTGAGACCATGCTGATGTGCTCAAAAGAATCCCTTTGCCCATACTTCATCGCATTCTGTGCTCCTCTATCATGAAAACCCACCTATCTTCATACACTTTAACTCATAATTACTCCTTTCCTTACCTTTCTCATTGCAAGTAGAGTTGCATGTCCCCTCATCTGTGATGTGCTTAAAATATTGCACACATCCACAGCACTGTGATGCTTTATTTGCTGGCTTGTTTGCAAGTGTTTGTCCATCATGATTCCTAACATTAAATATAAAGCAAACAATAAAACAGAAATGTTCTCATGCAAGACTTGGTTAAGTAAGAAACAGATCAGCAAACATTTATTAAACCATCTCTATGAGCCTGGTGGGCAGTGCCATTGGTGCTGGGTATAAAAATTAAGAAAACCACATACATCTCCTTGCCCTCATGCAGCTCCCATCTGGTAGGGTGATGGGCATGGGTCATAAATAAATAAGCTTATAATTGCAACTGTGACAAGTGATTCAAAGGAGAGAGAAGATGCTTTGAGTGTGAATACGGGGATGGGAGGATTATTCACGTATGGCAGTGAGTATAGGTTCGGTTGTAGAAGAGATGCTTCATCTGCAATCTGAAGGATGAATAGTTAATATGGTAAAGAGATGTAAAGGAGAACTAGGGAGAGGCTGATATCCACCATGTTCCTTGGCAGATGTACTTGGTGCTGTGTAGGAACTCAAGGATGGCCAGTAGAGACCCTAAACCAAAGAAGGATCAAGTAGCTTCCCAAGAAATGGTCCTGGGATCCTGTGTTATGGAATGATAGTATCGGCTGCACAGGTAGAACACGGTGGAAATTTGAAAGAGTCAGGGAAGCCGAGATCAGAGAGCAAAGTAAAAATGAGAGAGTTTGGAATCTTTAAAGCCAAGAGAAGTGATTATTTCCAGTTGGCAGGTGTGGTTAATTCTGTGCAGTAATCACCAGGAGGCAAAGCCAAGAAGGACTGGAATATTTCTGTTGGGTTTACCAATGTAGAGGTCAAGGGAACTTGTGCCAAGTCTACTGCAATTTGCAGGAAAATGCCACAAAGCAAGTGAATAAAACAAGTTGGTTTTTCTTCTTAATGTCTGGGTCTTAGATGCACCCCATACAGGATTCATTTCTCCAGTCAAATCTTTCTTTATCCAAAGAGACATAGGACCAGTCCTCTTGAAGACCCATGATCAGCCTGGGCTTTTCTCTCCAGCTAGAATTCGGTCAGCCTGAGCCATGCCTCCAGTTTCTAAAGTCCATGCAGCATGGCTACCCATGTGCACAATACAGATAAAATAGATGCTTTCAAGTCAGCAGAGTGTCTGGACACTTGAAGGTGACCCTAGGAATTTCAAATGAGATCACAGATGGGGAAGAGTCTCTCTTTACTGATAATTACTCAACAAGCCTTCTCCTATCTTTGACCATGAGAAAAAAAAAGGCGGGGGACCATACCTGAAGGTGTCTCAAATTTCAAAACAATGAGTATGAGACCACATTTTTAACACATGGCATAAGGAACCAGCATCTGCTGGGTATTCCCTAAGGTAAGGAGATGTGATGGTAAAGAAATTGACCATTAGGAAAATGATGAAGTAGTACAAGTTTAGTCCAAATTACACATATGCCTCTTTGCATCTCAAATGAACTCCCAGTTAGAAAAAAAACACATGTTGACTCTCTATTTCTTTCCAACATCCTCTTTCCAGCCAATTGTCTGAAACAGAATCACTCATATTTTAATACAACTATTTTTGAAACACATGATAAGGGCAAAAATTATAGGAGCAGAGGCATAACAGAAAAATATTGAAAAAATGGAAAATACACTTTTAATGTAAATAATTCTTAAAGTCAATGAAGTAAATGTCATAAAGTCAATTCACATTTTTGAAAATTCAAATGTTAATTTACATGCTTATGTATGTGTGCCAGTTTGAATGTATTATGTCCCCCAAAACACCATTATCTTTGATGCAATCTTGTGTGGGCAGATGTATTAGTGTTGATTAGATTGCCATTCTTTGATTGAGTGTTTCCTTGGAGATGTGACCCACCCAAATGTAAGTGATAACTCTGATTGGATCATTTCCATGGAGGTGTGGCCCTGCCCATACAGCTTTGTCCTTGATTAGCTTACTGGAGCACTACATAAGCTCTGACAGAAGGAGTGAGCTTGCTACAGCCAAGAGGGACACTTTGAAGAACATGCAGATACTGAGAGAGGAGCTGCAACTCACAGAGACATTTTGAAGATGGTCATTGAAAGCAGAGTTTTCCTGATGTTTTGGAGGTACCATCCCAGAGTTTGCCCTGAGAAGCTGACACAGAGACATTCTGGAGAACACCATTTTGAAACGCAACCCAGGAGCAAGCAGACACCAGCCACATGCCTTCCCAGCTAACAGAGGTTTCCCAGATGCCAATGGCCTTCCTCCTACTGTTGATGGACACTTTATGGCCTTAAGGCTGCAACTGTGTAACCAAATAAACCCCCTTTATAAAAGCCAATCCATTTCTGGTGTTTTGGAATTGGAATAGGAAACTGGAACAGTATGCTATGAGAGAAACTTATTATAAGGCCAGGTAGTAGATTCATAGAGCTATAGGAATTGTTGCTTATGCTAGAAAATAAGTCATAAAGATGAGATTATAGAAAAAATTCAGATGTCTGCATAATCCCACCACTTCAAAAAGATGCACCCTGTGGTCTGCTGAATAATATATTTCCAAGGACTTTTCAATGGAAAAAGGAGTTTTCAATTGAATGTAAGTTAATGGTCTTGAAATGGAGACATTGTCCTGGATTATCTGGATGTGCCCAATGTAATTTTGAGGCTCTTTGTAAGAGGGAGACAGTAGGTTCAGTGTTGGTTGTAGGAGATTTGACAGTGGAAGGACACAGTTGAAATTATGGGAGCAATTAAGGGTTGGAATTAGGAGGTCCTCAGCCAAGGAATGAGGGAGACCTCTAAAAGCTGGACACTTGATTTTGGAGTTATGACACTGAAAACTGTAAGAGAATAAATTTGCATTGTTTTAAACCATTGAGATGATGGTAATTTGTTGTAGCAGCAATAGGAACTCATACAAATGCTAATGATATACTATAGGCTGTGTTTCCCAAATGTGAGAGTATATGTGCCATATTAATTCAAAATATACATTATGCATGTCTGGATACATTACACATTGGTATTTGCATGTACTTAAACCCAGGTATAGGTGTACTATGAGATGAATGAATATGATACTGGTCAAAATTTCAGCCAGAATTTTCTTTTAGTATATATTAACAAGTTGATTCTAAAATATCTGTAAAAAGACAAAGGAACTAGATTAGTAAAAGCAATTGGTGAGAACAAAGTTGGAGGATGCAGAGTATCTGATTTTACTATAAAGTGACACTAATCAAAACAGTGTAGTATTGACAAAAAGAGATGAGACTCTGGCTGAAATTTTGGCCAAGTCTTTGTTCATTCCTCTCATATTTTTAATTCATTAGTTTGCCTCCAAGCAAATCTGGAGGATTTGTTTTTGGGTACAAGGAATTGAAATACATATATCCATAATTTATTATTTAAATATTGTACCCATTGTTTATGTCCATCATAGTACTTGATAAGGGGAATTTTGCTCATAATTATCAGTTTTAAGAAAGGGATCTACCATCTTCAAAACTGAATGCAATTTTTCCTTGGTTAGTTGTCTGGTAAAGTAACTAAAAACTCAGAAATCCCACAGGCATAATTGAGATTATTTTTAATATTGTCTTTTATTCTATTATATTCCTACCATATCAAAATGCAAAATTATCAATTTTATAATATATACAAAAATTCACTTTGCAGGGAGTGGGGTCCCCACAAGTAAAGGCTGTTCAACTTGTCAAAGATGAACCTTGATTTTTTAAAAATTGTGAGCTTCCTTATCTCACTTTTACAGAGTCTTTACAAACTGAGGATGGAAGGCTATATGAAATTATACTTAAAGTAGGGTGTACCAGGTGAACTCCATCAATCAAAAATTAATATAAAACAATTTTGAAACAAGGAAGTATAGCTATAGGAAACTTTGATTTATTCACAGATTTAAAAATTTGTATTGCTTAAAGAAAGGCATGCCTGCAGAGACATATGCATATTTGTTCCCCATTCTCTCTTCCCTTCAAACTAGTTAAACCAAGGAAAATTCAGGCTACTGCAAAATATTTTACCTTTAAATTTTTTTATGAATGTATTAATCATTATGTTTTCCAGTGCAATAACACTATTAATTTTCCTATAGCATTTTCCCTTCAAAAGTAATACATTTCTCTCATTTTCATGAAGATAAATTAAGAATTTTCAGATACCACTGTGATATGTGCCAGAAGCCTGTTACATTCTTTTTCCTTTGACCAAGTAATCCTAATTCTTGCAATCTATTCTGAAATACTGGCAGGAGTTTTGGAAAAAAATAATTGAAAAAGAAATTTTTTTCATAATGCTTTCAGGAAGGTTGGATGATAGTTAATAGGGAAAAAAAAAGGAAAACTCTAAATGTTGAATAAGGGAATTGGTATGTAAAGTATGGTATGAATAATTCATGAAATTGTATTTAGAACCATTAAGTGGATGCAAAATACCATAGAAAATATATTTTTTTCTTTTTTATATAAAGAGGATAAAATCAGGGTATAAATTTATCTGGACAAAATGAATACACATGTATAAATGTTAAGAAGCATAGACAAATAGCAATGAAAAAAGAGACCAGGGGAATGCAGCAATACTTTAATAAGTTCTTTTGATTGATGACATTTGAAGTAATAAGCCCACTTCTCTCCATTCCCACTCTCTCTGCTTTAAGCCCCAGGCCCACTTCCCCTGGCATTTAAGCCTGGGATATTCTCCTTGAGGTTTTCCACTTTTCTATCTGTCCTCCATGGTCCATTCTTCAGAGAACCCATAGAATGCTCTTTGAGTATAAAAACAGATGGCTGCCTGGCTCTTATTCAACCAAGAATTTCATTGCACTGAGAATGGAAATGGAGAGTTTGACCAGGCTTTCTGTACTGTGATCCCTACCAAAATCAAGCTATTGGCAGAACCATGTGCCCTTCAAAGGCTCTGGGGAAAACTCTTTCCTTGTTGCCTCTTTCCCTTGGCTTGTGGCTACATCCCTCCCATCTATGTCTCCATCACATATCTGTCCTCTGTCTTCACATGGAATTTTGTACAATGGCACCAGCCATTGGATTGAGGGCTCAAGCTAACTCAGTCTGACCCCATCCTAACTCAGCCTCATCTGCAAAAACCCTATTTCCAAGGAAAGTCACATTCTGAGGTTGCAGGTAGACATGAATTTTGTTGGACACCATTCAACTCACTATACAATTCCTGGAACACCACAAGTTCAACCCAATTTCTGGAAACTTCCTTCTCTTTAGAACTTTCTCCTTCAGAATTCATGTGACCAACCTTCTCATTTTTCAGGTGTGTGATCGTAAGCAATGGCCTGGACTTCTTTGCTGTTCAGATATAGAACACCCCTCCCTCGTCTGACCCTGTTTTGTTTTACCTGTGGCATCACACACTAACTAAAGTTTTATAACCTATTTCTTCTGCTACTCATTTTGTTTTGGTCCAGAATTCCCCGATTAGTAAATAAGACCTATAGGTCAGGATTTATAGCTGTCCTAATCAAGCCTCCTAAATTCTCATTTCTTAGTTCCTTACATGATACAGAGAGGGTGCTTTATAAATATATTTTTTAAAGTGTGAATTAATAATGACTACACATACTTTTACAATAAAAAAACTTGCCTTATTTCAAGAATTATGTCCAAAATTAGGTAATGTGCACATTTATAAACCATGCCTTTGTTTAGAAGCTTTTTGTTTGTTTCACATTTTATAACTGTACTATAACTATAGCCTATGGTATAACTTCAGGTTCACTGTGTCATGCACTTCCATCAATTATTTTTAATTTTTATTCTAGTAATGTAAGTTATTATGCAACCTAAAATTCCTGCTTCTAACCACATTCAAATATATAATTCAGCATAGTTAATTATGTTCACAATGTTGTGCTACTATCACCAACATCCATTACCTAAACTCTTTCCCATTAGAAGTTTAAATTACTTTTTAATAAAAAGAAAAAAAATATGAAGCATATAGCAATGGAGTAGAGTGTGTAACTTGTTTAAATTAATTACACATTTTTACCCAAATTAATTAAAACAAGTATATCAAAAAGAAACCCTGCCTTCTCAGTATGAAATAACATGGATTGAAAAAAAAGGACCTCTGGGCCTTTCTTAAGTTTCCCTGCTCAGATCCAGAATCAGTACAATTTCTTTTCTGTAAAGGGCTGGATAGCAAATATTTTTGGCTTTGTAAGCCACTCTCACAACTTGAGCACTTAACTGTACTATCGTAGAATTAGAACAGAGAAAAACAGTAAGTGAAGGGTGTTCCAATAAAACTTTATATATAAAATAGGTGGAAGCTGGATTTGGCTTACCAGCTTTTGTTTGCCAACTCTTGGCTTAGAATATTTTTCTCATCAATAGATTTTCAAATGAATATAATATTTGAAACAATAAGATGCCTAGCAGTAATGATAGTCTTCAAAATAAAATAAAGACAAAATATTTGCTTTAGCACCATCAACAAAGATGAAACGTGAAGTGTTTATGGTAGCCATATAAAGTGAGCAAATGATGGGATTGAATGTACTGCATTTTCATCATTACTATCATCACATATGTCCTAAACTTATCCTTGTCTTGGAATTCATTTGAACACTTCAATTAGGATTTTGTGTCTTTAGATTTTAAATCTGACTTACAATGTAAACCTCAGCCTCCTCGTGGAAAAGATAAACACATTCACCCTTTGATAATGCCATGGGAATGTTGTCTAAAACTGAGTTATAGGGTTCCAAAGAAAGTGATCATTCAGGATGGAGACAATTAAGTGGTTTTGAGTTATCACTTGAGTGAATTGTATCTTTCATGTCTAAATGGTGAGGGTAAGGTAACATACTGAAGCTCTCAGCATGCATATTGCCAAAATGATAGAAGTGACTCATTTTAGCAACCTTGATAGAACTCATTAAGGACATTCAAAGTTATTTTTAAAATTATACATAAATATGAAATCCACTAGTTTTCCATGTTTGGTGAGCATTATACTCACTGAGTATAATGACTTTTTAAAGACTGGTTGTGCTGGTTTGAATGTATTATGTCCCCTAAAACACCATTTTCTTTGATGTAATCTTGTGTGGGCAGAGTATCAGTGTTGATTAGATTGCAATTCTTTGAGTGTTTCCATGGAGATGTGCCCCACCCAACTGTGGGTGATGACTCTGACTGGATAATTTCCATGGAGATGTTACCCCACCCATTCAGATGGGTCTAAATTAAATCACTGGAGCCATATAAATGAGCTGACAAACAGAAGGAACTCAGTGCAGCTGTGAGTGACATTTTGAAAAGCAACTGAGAGTGACATTTTGAAGAGGAGCTACAGGCAAGAGGGATACTTTGAAGAAAGCACAGGAGCTGCAGATGAGAGACAGTTTGAAGATGGCCATTGAAAGCAGACTGTTACTCTGGAGAAGCTGAGAGAGGACAGATATCCCAAGTGCAACTAAGAGTGGCATTTTTGAGGAACTGCAGCCTAGAGAGGAACATCCTGGGAGAAAGACATTTTGAAACCCAAACTTTGGAGCAGATGCCAGCCACATGCCTTCCCAGCTAACAGAGATTTTCTGGACACCATTGGCCATCCGTCAGTGAAGGTACACTTTGTTGATGGACACTTTATGGCCTTAAGACTGTAACTGTGTAACCAAATAACCCCCCTTTTATAAAAGCCAATCCATTTCTGGTGTTTTGCATTCTGGAAGCATTAGCAAACTAGAACACCGGTGTCCCCAAATTTCCAATTTGCTAGGTGTGTGGAGGGCTCATGGTTTCCTGTGCTAAAATTTCTAAAGGGTGAGAAACTCTGCTACAAACAGCCACCCAAAGGCTCCTTCCATGTCCGTAAATCTACACACTTCCTCTAGTACATGATTTCCATTGTTTAGTACTTTGCCGTTGTTTCCTAACTGGAAACACAGTTTCCATGACAGCAAACATAAAGAAGACAAACACCACTGATAGATCCTGTAAATGGCAGGGTGAGGGAGTGCTCTCACACAGATTGGGACACTTTCATAGTGGAACATCCTAATTTAAAGAACCCCTGCAAAATCTGTACGGTGGGGTGAGTAGGATACATATATCCTGTTAATTTTGTTTGGTTGCTTGTTTTCATTGCCTAGGAAACTCAAGGTTGTGCTGATGAATCACGCCAGCCTTGCATCCTGTAAATTTCATTAGCAGAATAACTGATTCTGGGGGCTAATTTCTATTAAAAGGTTTGGAGTTGATTGCATGCATAAAGCCTAAAAGGGCATAGTTCCTATTCATAATCAGTAGACACTCAAGGTAAGTGTATATACATGGGGGATGGTCACAAGTTACCATTAGTTGCATCCTATGATGACACAGCATGGTTATGTCATTAGGACGAGATGACGTAGTGTGGGATGTCACACCTTTTCAGACGTTCCTCTCCGTGAGGTTGCATGATGCATAAAATGCAACTTGGATTAAAAACAATGTGTATGGTTTTCCATCAGTGGCTCATCAGATGCTATATTGGGGTGTTAAAATATAATTAGGAGGTTTTTAGTAACCAACAACTTCTAAAAACTGCTAAGGAAACATAAGCTCAGCATCTTTACCAGCACCAGATTGCACAAGTGACATGAACCAGCACCATACTTGTTGGTGCAATTGGAGAAAATGTCTTTCCATGTGCCCCTTTTCCTCTCTGCCATGGTTTAACTGCCATAATCTAGCACATCCCTCCATTTGCCACTGCAGGACCTAAACTATGCAATGAATATACTAGAATCAAACTAGAAAGGAAATGTGCAACATAGAAATACATAAATGCTGAATGATATGTCTGGGAAATAAATTATGCCAAAACTACACATTAATAAATTCAGATTCATAAAAATATCACCACATTTAAAAGAATGTAATAGATTTTCCTCAGTGTGCAGCCATTCCCAAATAAGCCTGAATGCCCCAAGTAGTTATACCCAAACTTAAGGGAATTGTTTACAGGTAGGCAAATGCTGCCCAATAAAAGTTATAATTGTTTTCAAAATGTTTAGAGTATTTATGGGTTTTATAAAGATTATTGTTAAGTTTATACTTCTGTCTATTCATTATCATATAATATTATCATCACAGAGTTTTAAAGTTGTAATTACACTTTGATTACATAATGATCCAAACAGGGCCAACATTTTTTACCTGAATGTGGACTTCAAGGTTAAACCCTGGGTAGTGCTATTTGTTTTCCCATTAGAGAATTTATGAAATTGCTTTAGCACCTACAGAAGCACTCCAACATAAAGACATTTGCCACCATGAAGAAAGGAAGGTGTCATGTAGACCTACAAATTAAAAATACACAATATATCATATTTCTAATATAGCTTCTAATATAGCTTCTTATATACTGCCTATTTCAAAATAGTTTTACCAAATATTATGATTCAGACCTTCTGAAATGGTACTCAGGAATTTGTCATTGACAAGTTACCCAAGGGATTTTGTTATATTTATAATCTAGGGAACGACTTTTGAGAAACACCAGCCTAGAGTCTGAATGGCTGAAATGTCAAGAGAGAACAGGGAAACCTTGAGGTGATTGGAGAGATAGTAAGACAATAGAAATGGTAAGATCTGAATATTCCTTGGTATGAGGGAAAAGTAGGTGGGGAATTTAAGATGAGAGGCTAAGAGGTTTCACCTGGGTGTGGTGGGGGTGATGTGGTGACCAGGTAGGTTAAATTATGTGCCCCAATTTAGACAGGATCTTCATCTTAATTTGTATTCCCATGGGTGGGCACTCAGTAAATAGGGCCTTTTGAAGACGTTGTTTTTAGTTAAGGTGTGGCTCAACCAAATGAGGGTGGGCTTTAAGCCAGATTTCCTTGAGGGCTGATAAAAGGAAACTCACAAGGACTAACCAGAAATAAGAAGTAAGTAGAACCCTGAAGAGAAAGGAAAGGACATGGCCGTGTGATGGGGAAGTAGAGACACACGTCAGGGATCCTCAAGGATTGCGGCAGCCAGTGCCAGAGTCTTACCAACCCTGGGAGGAGGCTAGCTTGCTATGCTCTGAAATTTTAAGACTATAAATTCCTGTTGTTTAAGCCAACCCACTGTGTGGGATTTTTCATAAGAGCTCTGTCAAACCAGGACAGGTGTGATTTTGGGAACATGTTAAGTTTGTGATATTCATGGGGTATTGAGAGGGAAATTTCATTAAGCAGTTGGAGAAACTGATAAGGATCTTGGGTTGGAGGACTTGGGAAGAATATTTAGATTTGAGGCTCATCAGTGTAGAAAAATTAGTTGAATCTTTTCCAAGCACCATGGACTAGTTGATGTTAGAGTCAATAAGAGAAACCTTGGGAACAGCAGGACAGGAGAAGAAATTTTTAAAAAAAAAAATAGGGAAAGAGATTGGGATAGGTAGGAAGAAATTATGTAGAGAAAGCTGTGGGGACCCCCTGAGCTGAAAGGACACCATACTCTACTTCCTTTTTGAACTCCCTCTTGAGTATCTTCCCTTATTCTTTTGAAATTTGAGCTCCCCACCAACACAGCTGACCAAGATAGTCAATTGAGCCCCTAGACCATGATGTTTGACCCAATACTAATCATGCCCACTTGCCCTAAACCCATCCCTACAGGACAAACCCTCGGCTGATCAATAGAAGTCAAGCTAACTTCCTTTTTATGTCCATAAACATCATTTGCCATCCTAGAAGTCTGAAGCTACTTTAGTTTTCTCAAGTTATCTGGCTTCCTGCTGCAACAAAACTTTGGTGTCCAGAGAAAATGCTGTAATCTGCAAACTCAATGCTGAATGTGTCTTTCAACAGGTAAGACTGGAGAGTCTTGTCTTGGAAGTGTTGGAAAAAGCAAATATCGAGAGGGAGCACATATTTAGTAGTGTGAAATGGTGCAGGAACATGGAGAAAGGTATGGAAATGTGTCCTCAGGATTTCAGGCAAAGTATTTATTGGTTTCCATTCCCACTAATGCTTTACTGGAGTTGAGGAAGTGAAAGGCAGAAGGTAAAGGGAAAGCAGGAGATGAGGAGGTGGAAGACTAGATGTGATCCAGTCTTAAAAGGAACCTGAAATTAGTGCAAGTGCAGGAGCTAGGAATGGTCTGTTTACCTTGTTGTTGATTGGGAAAATTTTCCTCCTGGGTGCTAGAGCCAAGCAGTTCTTCCTGGAGTCACCAAAGGGGCAGTTAATAAAAGAGAGAATAGATCAAATCCACATAGTCAGACAGATATCCCCATTTCCCTAAACAATAATCCCCAAACCTCCAAGAGTAAGCAACAGAAACAAGATGTACCAGAAAGGAGACTTTTTATAATGCCTCTATAATCAAAACAGAGTGGTGCTGCATTACTTGAGGAAATAAGCTGGTAGAATAAAAAAGAAATCCCAGAAAGAGGCACAAAATACACATGGAAATTTAACATGATAAATATGGTAAAAATGAAATCATAAATGTGTGAGAAGAAGGGACTTTACCATTTTGAATCTTGGTGTGGTATTATAATTAATACTCAAAGAACAGTAGTCATACAACTGCCAATACATTTTACTATATGTGTGTGTGTGTGTGTGTGTGTGTGTGTGTGTGTGTGTGTATGCCTTTAACAGCAAGGTTCAAATAAGCTGGGAGAATTTTTGTAACTCATATCACAAAGGGCAGATCTCCAAATAGATCACCTAGAAATATATCTTAACAAGACCAGCAAGGTAATATAAAACAGGGATAAAGAAAATTAACAAGGAGCTCATAGAAAGTGAAATACAAATTATTAGTCATATAAAAAAGGTGCATGATGCCATTCTTAAACATAAAATTTTTGAATAAAAAGTACATTAAGATACATTTCTTCACCTATCAGCTTAGCAAAACTCTGAAAGTTTAAGTCTCTATTAGTGAGTCTGAAGACATGCCAGTGTGAGTACAATTTGCTGCAACTCAATTCCTACAGAGGATGATTTGTAAATATTTATGAATATTACAAGTACATCTGCATTTGATACAGCAACCCCATTGCTGGTAATTTATCCTACAGATACAGCCTCACTTTTATGAAAAGACATCCACAACATTCTTTACTGCAGCATTTTTAATATGGAATTGCATTCTAACATAAATCATTCTCTGTACATATGAAGGAATTCTATGTGGTTATAAAAACAAATTTAGGAATTGCTCTATGTAATATTATGGTCAGGATAGAATGCTAAGTAAAAATGATAAATAATTGTAATAAAAGCATAGGAGAGTGTAGGAATAATATGGTTTTTTTTTCTTTAAAGAAATGTGAGGAATTGGTACTTGTGTTGCTTGTATTTGCACAGGAAACTGTGGATGGAATCATAAGATGCTAATTAAGTTGAAGAGGAACCCATGTGACCTCGTGTGGATGATTGAGGAGAACAAAGTGAAAGATGCTTGTATTAGGGTTCTCTAGGGAAATATGTAGAGATAACCTATATACTATGAAGATATTATGAGATTTTTGTAGGAATTGGCTCATGTGATTGTGGGAATGTGCAAGTCCAAATTCCATAGGGCAGGCTGCAAGCTGGGAACTCTGGTGAATGTTTTTGGTGAATTCCCCAGGTGAAACTGGCTGCCTGAAGTAGAGATGGGAATTCTGTCTTCTGACTACTAAGGTCATGAGTTCTCTTTTTTAATGCCTTCTAC
Source organism: Choloepus didactylus (assembly GCF_015220235.1). Lineage (NCBI taxonomy): Eukaryota > Metazoa > Chordata > Mammalia > Pilosa > Megalonychidae > Choloepus > Choloepus didactylus. The sequence continues at coordinate 3,942,435 of NW_023637577.1, forward strand.
TGATTGGATGAGACTTCTTTCATGGCTGAAGGTGGTCTCCTCAGTTGATTATAGATGCAATCAGCCATAGAGTCAACCAACTTGCTGATGATTTCAGTCCATGAAATGTCCTCAGGCTGGTGTTTGCTTGACCAGACAACTGGACACCAACCCCTGGATAGGTTGACACCTGAACTTCATTACAAACTTCATTACAAATCTATACATGAGGCGATATCACCAGGGAAGAGTTCCAGTTAGGGGCTTCAGGACTAGAAACAACAGAAAACCAGAAGGGACAAAGGGAATCTGGAGACAGGCTGTAGCTGAGATAGAAGTCTGCTGGAAAGGATTTGTCTTTCTGTAGAGGAAAGAGGAAACTCTATCTCACCAAGAAGAGAGAGAGCTGCAGGGCAGAAATGCCCCAAATTCATGCTCCCCTGATCTGAGTGTCCCCTGACCTGAACCAGTTTAGAAGACCTTTGAGGAAGTTCCTAAAGATGAGGCTCCAGCAGCATGCAATAGGGTGGGAAAGGAAGGAAAGTAGATCTAGAAGGAGCAGCAGATATTTCGGTACCCTCTGGGCTAAGCAGAGAGGACTCATCTTTGTTTCCTCATCACATTGCCCAGTAATATGCTCAGTAAATTATGAGCACTCTTAATTATGTTAGACATGCAGGATATGGAGTTAGATGTAGCAGCTAGATTTTTCACTGTACAACATTTCAACCCACTTTGATTTTTTTCCTGTATTTATTTATTTTTGTAGCAACATATATGCAATGCAACATTTCCCCTTTTAACCACTTTCAAGTGTAATTAAGTGGTATTAATGAGGCTGAGAATGCTGTGCTACCATCACCAACATCCCTTACCCCAACTTTTTCATCTTCTCCATCCAAAGCTGCATCCATTAAACAATAACTCCCCTCACCCCTGGTAATGTATGATCTACTATCTGTCTCTATGAAGTTTGCTTTTTCTAGGTATTTTGTATAAGAGAGATCATACAATATTTGTCCTTTTGCATCTGGTTTATTTTACTCATCATATTGTCTTCTAGGTTCATCTATCTTGTTGCATGTATTGGAACTTCATTCCTTTTTACAGCTGAATAATATTCTGTATGTATGGTTAAACCATATTTTGCTTATCCATTCTTCTGTGGATGGACACTTGTATTGTTTCCACCTTTTGGTTATTGTGAATGATGCTGCTAAGAATACTGGTTTACAAACATCTGTTTGAGTCACCACGTTAACTTTTGAACTGTAAGCATCTGTTCATCTGTTGTTTTAGTGATTTTCATATTGTCACGATCCTTTTATTCCATTTTTAAAACAAGCATATTCTCAACATTTAGCAAAGTTCTCATGGAAACTATTTTCCCTTAAAGAAATACTACCAGATTAACATACTTCATGTTAAGACACTTCACATTCTCTTAACACAGTGGTCACAGCTCATTTTTCTACAAATACATTTGCTTTCTTGTAAACACGTAAAAATGCCTGCAGGTAATCACTTTGGAAATCATGTATTTTTTCTTTATAGAGTTTCATTCTTGTTTTAGATTCATATTCAGAATTCAATATAAAAATTATTCTGTTTTACTAACAGCAAATTTATGGTAAAATTGCATTATGTATTATGATTTACAGCTGTTAAAAGCTGCTCCTACAAATATTAGGATTTTATATTTCACTCATTATAGTTCATAAAAGCTCATGATATTAATGCTTTCCTTGACCATGCATAAATCTCACTGTGCTTGTTGAAGAGGGCTTGTTTTTGATTGGGACTGTATCTTGCTGGGTTGTCCATGATGTCAAAACTTCAGTGGTAAATAAACACTAGAGAATTTTTACTTGGAGTAAAAATACTAGATGTGAAGTCTTCTCTTCTCTCTTTTGCTTTAGATTGTTAAAATATGTATGCAGTAATAAATTTGGTGCACATAAAACCATAAAAACTCAAAGAATACAGTAAACACTTAATAAAAAGGGGTGCAGTGTAGTCAATCAATCTCCGAGATTATCCTGGCTCAAAACATGTGTAGCTCCATCTCATAGGGGAATATTTGACTAATTAAGGACTTCTAATAAATATTAAGTATTTACCTTCTGTTCACTAAGAGAGAGCAGTCTATAATATAATTTAGAATGGGATTATTTCAGTAGTGATTTACTAAGCACAGCAATGTGATAAGGAAACAAAGATTAACAAAATGAACAAATATCCATGTTTTGCAGCAAATATTTGAGGACAGTAATCATAAAGTGTGTGAAAATGCTATAAAGAATACTTTTTATTCCACACTTTGAGCATCTATGACTATAAATCTGTAAAATGAATTCATTTATAGTTGTATTAGTTAGGGTTCTCTAGGGAGACAGAATCAATGAGAGATGTAACAAACTGTCAACTCCAAGGAAAATGTCCGATGAACTCCTTGGGAAACGAACTGACAACTTCGATGAACTCCTCAGGAAACGAACCAGCAACTTCGACGAACTCCTCAGGAAATGAACTGGGATTTTCGACGAACGTGCTCGATGATCTCCTCAGGAAACGAACCGGCAACTTCCACGAGCTCCCCAGGAAATGCTTCACTGGGCAGCCAAAGAAGAAGTGATGGTTCTGTAACAGTCCGTCTTATAAGCCTTCAACTGATCACCCGGACCAAATCCAGCCAATTGCATTCTCTCATTGTGGAAGGCACGCCCCTTGATGAATCATCAGTCAGCTGCAGTCAATTGACTGATGATCCAACAAACCAGCTCTTTGGTTTATTAACCAGCCTCAAATATCCTCACAGCAATCGTCAGGCCAGTGCCCGCTTGACCAGACAGCTGGCTCACCTACCGAAATTGACACGTGAACCCAACCATCACAATGATACAGAGGTCAAAGTCAATCTTTTTAAAAGAGTTTTATATTTCTTTGTAGGGATCCTCCAATCTATCCAATTTTGGGACACTGCTAGGTCTAATGTTCCCACATAATTTACAGTCACATCTGAAAATTGCCTTTCACTATTTTATTGGGCATGCCCTGAAAATTAGAAATAGTGAATCTCCCATGACATATTTATACAGAATCACTGAAAACAAAAAAATAAAAATGATCTCAGCAAAGATTATGCTACATTCCTTTAACCATATTTGTCCTACCTCAATAGACTACATTGTTACATTTATGATTTGCTGCTCAGTATATTAAAAAATCTATCCAAATAAATGCAATTCACTCAGATACAGGTTTTTAAACCGTTACCAAAAAGCAAAAGAGAGAGTCAAAAGAAATCACTGTGCCATTGTTTTACAAAGTATGTGTATCATTATCTAGTAATATTCCTTTATGGGGGTGCTTTGGTTGAAGAAATTATTTTTCTGCACTGATACCATAAAGATTTTCTATACTGTTTTCTTCTTAAAGTTTAAAGCCTTTCTTTTTCATATTGATTTATGAAAATCAAAAGAGATTTTATTTGTGTATTAGTTGTTTATTTGCATTGTGGGGATTTCTTTCCATATTTGGTATTTTCCTATTTTGACACTATGGCAATAGTGATATTTGTCTTCAAAATAGCCATTTTCTTCATCCTTCTTCATAGATCTTTAATTTGTTCAAAATGGTCCCCGTTCCCAGGGGAGTACATTCTTCTCTCCAAAATCCTTTCCAGCTATATGTAGCTATGGGATGTACATATCCCATCACATTCCCTTTTATTTCTGTCCCTACACTCATGTAAATCCTGACTACCTTGATTTCCACTGTAGGAACACAAATCTCTAGGAAAGTGCTCCATCTGTCCAGGTCTAATCAGGAAAACAGAAATCATGGCAGGGATTTCACATGGACAATGTTAGCTTAGGGATTTGGTTTCAGGGTGGTATTAGAGATGCAAGGGAAGCAACTGGGAAGAGCTAGGGGCAGCTACTCAGAGAAGAGAAAGCAGTTAACTCTGTACCAGCTTCTCAGTGAGAAGAGGCTGGACCTTCTTGTTCTAGAACTGCTAAAGGGGTTTTGCAACGGCTGGACTAGTGCCGTCAGTGGGCTGCAGTGCAGCCTTCACGTGCCTGCCCATTGAAGCTGATACAAATGACTGCCGACAACCACCATGCCCGTGTGTACCTTTCTTCGAGCATCTTCCTCTTCTCCTGTCTTCCAAACCCTCTGCCCTTTGGAGAGAAACCACCATGAAAACAGCTGGATAAGGAGACTTGGAAATGTAGTTTGCCAACTACCAGACCCAGCGCTGCAGAGAGGATTATAGGAAAGCTTGGAGAAAGGCAGGTAGATAACAGACAAATAACCAGCCCTGGTTTAAACTGTGAGTCAGAATATTAAAGCTCATATACACATTTAAAGAATATTAAAGCTCATATACACATTTAAAGAATATTAAAGCTCATATACACATGGGGGTCATGCTCATTCTATCCTAGGGTAATTCTTTGCCCTTCAGCAGAGAGCAAGCAATTACCATTTCCTGAACTAAATTGATTCAGAGAGCACATGTTTTCTCATATATCATTGTGCAGGAAATTCCCGGAATTTCACACTATTGTTTTACGTCCCTCTGTTAGCCTTTGCTCATCTACTAAAAATAACATAGCAGTCAAGTCTTTTTATTGAAATATTTGCAATTTTCAATTAACACATTGGTTCAAAGTTCAGGAAACTCTTGGCAAAATAGTACATACTATACTATTTTATTTTTATCATTGTTTACGCATCTTCTTTGTTCTGTGTTTTCTAAGGTTTCTGCATAGAAGGGGATGAGAAGCTTAAAGGCAGTACAAACCAAGATAATTTTCCACTTTACCCTCTGGAGAGAAATTTTATCACGTTGTGGATCTTGCTTATAACTGTAGTTATTTTTGGCTTGTATTTATTCATTTGGCTTTAATGAGAAACAATCTTTGAATTGCAAATGTAATTCCATGGTCATAATTCAAAACTTTCAGTAACAGAAACTCACTTTGGTCCTATCTTCATACCAATAATTTCACAATTTATATTCTGATTTTAAAAAGTAATAGAACAGAAGAACAAATTTATATTCTTAATTGGAAAGGTCACTGCGGATTGTATCACAGATGGAATTGTAATTATTTTTGAGATTATTATAAAACTAATTTTCTCTTCACAAATCTAATTAGCTGTTATACAAAATGGTTAGCATATGGGAGTTATTGTTATGCAGTTTACTTTTTTACTTTGTTAGGGATTATAATTTAGAGTCATTCCTAATGATCTTGGAAGGCTGGGAACATTTCTGATAAATGTCTTTCTTACATGTATGCAAACTTTCATTTTGTTTTCTACTTTTCCCATTGTTTTATCACTTTATCTTTCTAGTATGTACTGCAGTACTTACCTGTTAAAAGCATGACTTTGAATTCCACACACCATGATAATTTAAAAAAGAAAAAAACCAGATGTGAACAGGATCTATATGTAATGAACTTAAAAGAAAGAAAAAGAAAACAAAAGTCCCTGCACCCCTCCCTATTCACACACTTCTGGTATGAGAGACATGCATTTAAAATTATTCTGTGAATCACAATCTTTACCATTCTTTTCTGGATGGCTGTGGCTGGCAAAGGAGTCCTGCTGATTGACCTTCTTTGTGTACTGAGTTATATTCTGGAAAATGTTCCTATAAAAGATTCTACATTATCTGATTGATAAGCGCAGCAACTGGACAGCAAGGATGTTTCTGTCAAAATAGTCTCATTTCCTGACCCAGGCTCTGTGCTCTGTTTCTTTATATGTGTTGTGAGCTTTGACTGGGTGCTAGACATTGTGATTGTACCTTGTTGGGTACTCAATATTTTTTGTTCCTGTAAATATTCATGAGCTCTATTCTGGAAATCAGTTAAGTTAGATACTGCTTAATCCTTTTGAGGACTGCATTTAAGATTTTTTGGGTGATAACAGAGGAGCATTTAATTAAGGGGCAAGCATCCCTCACTAATGAAGCTAGACCCTTCTCTGTTTCTACCCAATCCCATTGAATTGTGAGATTTTAAACAGTCTGGCTGGGGGAAAGCAGATGTTGTTCCAAAGGACTGTGAGTGCCAGTCCTCTGATCCTTCCAGGTGGGTTCTTTTTTGAGATCAGATGGAACCCTCCTCACATCTCTGGATTTCCATCTCTGCATAGTATTTTCTTCAGGACTCTGTCCCTTGAATTCTATAGACATCTTTTTCTTCCCAGATTCTCAGCTCTGTCTCCTCAGTTCAGGGAATTATGCTGGGCTCTGTTGGACTCCCCTTTCCTGTACTGTGTCTTGCAAATTCCCTCCAAGCAGTAAGCTGAAGCAATTGTGGGTCTCCTGCAATGGTTTTCTGTCTCTCAGGGATCATGGACCTCCATTGCCTGATGTCCAGAGCTCTGAAAAGTGTGGTCATATATATTTCTTTTTGATTTATTTTCCGTTTAGTTCTTTGTATAAACTAAAATCTAGTGTCTCCTACTCCACCTTAATTGGGAGCAGAACTCCTTATACTCAAATATAAAAAGCCAAAAAGGTTTCCATATATTTGTTATAATAAAGGTCACTATTATGAGCAATGAATTAAGGTTCATTCTATTGGAATTAACAATGTGAATGCATTCTTAAAATCCTTCCTTTTCTAGAAAGAAATCTTAACCCTAATGTCCATGAGCAATTTAAATTTACCCAAAGCTCATCCTTTGTTCTCACTCTCTGGGACCTAGGTCTATTAGAATTTTGTTCCTATTTCTGTTAGAACAGATGTAGCTTAATTAAATAATTCTTGCCAAGTTCAATACATTATGGGCTTATTAAAGGCAAGGGCTCTTTAGTTTTCATATGTGTATTTTGTACAACCTACACTCTGTCTAGAATAAACACTCAATGCATGATGTATAAATGGGGGAACAGCATAGAATTGCAATTATAATTCAAAACCATTATAACAGAGCAAGTGAGGGTTTAGAGACAGGGACATGAGTCAAAGCATGGATTACATTTGTGAATTTGGATGAAAGGTTGGGGAAAGTGAAGACTGCATAGTTTGTAATGATGAATTGTGGGGCTGAGTTAAAGGATTTCCCTCAAATTGCCCCTAAAGCCGTCTTCATCAGTGTTTTCCTCATATGGACACTTGACTGATATCCTCTTATGGACACTTGACTGATATGCATGATTACATGTCTTTAACAATCTAATATATGGCATAATGCAAAGATTAGCACATAGTTTATACATATCAAAATAGTTTTTGTTTATGTTCTGTGTGTGGAAAGCTGAATTGGATGAAATATTTTAAATTATATGAAATATAGCAGGTAAAACACTCAAAATGAAAAATAAACAACACTTTTATTCCAAAACTGATGTATTTGATTCTTCTCCCCTTTCTGTTTATGTCTTGCATTTACATGAATCCCAGTTTTCTCAGGCAACTGTAACATTTTAAAAGTGTAATTTGTAAGATACAAGTAGAGAGTAATTTTTTTCTTTCCCTCCAGTGTGCACTCATTGTTTCAGTGCTTCCTTGAAATTTGACAAGTGGTTTCACTCTGATAATTAAATTTCCTCTAGTTTTTATCCCTACATTAATCTCATGTCAGGACACTAATGCCAAATCTCATGTGATAGTCAACCCCTGATCTGTATTTGTCTTTATATCAATATGGACTTAAAATATATTTTTAATACTTTTCAATGAAGGCAAAAAGTTCATCAGTCCACAGAAGACAAAAAGTGGTTCTGCCCTCTATCTGCAATCTCTGAGCATCTAAGCTCTTTTAACTCAACTTCATAGTGACAATCATTTGTCTTTTTGGTTTAGATAATTTATCTATTTATAGTAATTCCCTTATTGGAGTGAGTTCTTTGGGAAAAAATTGCTATATCATTCAACTCTCCGTATTTTCTATACAACAGAGAAGAGAGTCATTTAGTAAGTGTTCAAATATATTTGAGTTAATTATGTGGAAGTGTTGGTGATAAATATCCATTAATCAAGATTCATTGCACATGCATGCATATACATATGCAAACTAGGAGTACATTTAGTTAGTATGGGAATTTTAAGTGATAATGGGCTTATATTACATTGTATAATTTCTCCTAGGTGCATAAAATCATCACTGTATTTGTGAAATTAACTCAAGATAAATATAGCTGAGTTTTGTGAGTTGGGGGGAATTACCCAAATTATTTTAATTAGAAATACTATCATGCAATCAGTTACTAAGAAAGGCATCTAGAAGTTCCATTTTCCTTTTCTTAGATATGTTTATATGATTATTAATATATAAAGGGTTTGATTCCAGTTTTGGTAAATCCATCTTATATCACCCTATCTATTTCACATGAATAATTCTAGTATAATCAATCGACACCAATTATTTGGTCAATTACTTGGTCAATATATATAACCATCCACCCATATAATAGTGTATATTAATTATTTCAAAATAGCCTTACCATTACTTAAGGAGAAGCAATTCACATAATCAATTTATATGGGAAAAATAAGAATGATGCATTCTCTGCTCTAAAAATTTATATTTTGAGCAAATGTACATTTTGCTCCAATTTTATTTGTCCCTTCCAAGTAACAGGAATTATACTTATGAAACAGATCTAAATTCTAACTGCTAGTGAGTCTCTAAATATTACTTATGTTTGTTAAATCTAGACCAAATTTTAATAATTTCTAATGTCTTCCAGAATTAAAAAAAATCCCTTGTAATATTTTTCTATATGATTTTGAGAATTGAGTATTTAAATACACATTATGTTTGATAAGCAGGACATATAACATGATTGGCATAAATGCCTTAGCCAATATTACATCAATAACTGCTGTATGCTCATAGAATTATAAATGGAACATTTTATATCATTTCCTTGGGGGTTTCCTTTAGAACAAGCAGAACAACAAATCAATGAGTTTGTTGTAGAGGCTAAATTACCCTGTGTGGGATTCACCCAGGGAAAGGGTGAGCAGATCTGTAAATCACTAGGGCCTAAACAGAGATTACATGTTAGAAAATAGCAAATTATGTTCAATTCAGCTTTTAGTAAAGAAAGTCTGTTAACTAAGGGAAGGTGGTATGTCCTTGAGCAATGTTGGACTGGGTGCCAAATTTCTCCTGGCAATGATCAATTTTCAGGGACTTCACAGCCATGTACTTGACATCCCGTGTAGTTCATTAAACACATGATACGTGTCCACCTAGTTCTGATGTCTCTGCTATTCAGAGTCTATTAGGAAGAAATGGAACACTGGGTTAAAAAAAACACTTTAAATATATTCATCAATATCTGAATTCACATTTAGACTTTAATTCTTTTCCTTAAGAGTCAGTATTCTTCATGATCTTGAAAGAGCTCTGATATGCCATTTACTTCCTAATTTAAAACCAGAAGCCAAAACTTTTAAAATATTTGCATATGTCTGTAAATGAAAAATATGAGTCAACAAAATACTTACATTTTGTAACAAATGCTTAAATTTTAAGATGAAATATAAAACAGGTAAATATAGTAGTGCTTACATAAAAATAATTTCATTGGCAGCATGAATTGTGATTATTAATATGGTAATGCAGACAAATCTATTTTTAAAAGATTGATTTTTTGCATACATTTAAGCATTCTATTTGACTTTTCACTCTCTTTGAAAGGAAGCCAATTTTGAAATAATAACATTCACACTTGTCTTTGTATGACCATTTATATGTACTATGAAAATATAAATGTTTGGAATTATAAATAGAAAAATAACAAGATTAGATATGTAATATATACATATGTACTACACATATACTAAATGAATGAAATAAGTGGAATAAATCCCAGCATTTCTAAGGAACATTCCAAAAATATAATATATATAATAATGTAGAGTTTAGAAATATGCATGTATGAAAGTATCTAGTAAATATTTTGGGCAAAATAAAACATTTTAATAAACCACAATTATGAACTTAAATTTAATGTTTGGATTCAGAGCTTTACAAATCTAAAGAATATGTAAGCAAGGTCTTGGATGATAAAACCAGCATTCATATATATGAACACAAACAAAAAAATGCACATTCTTATTTTATACCCATAGAATATTCATGAGAAGCCTTTGTATGTGATCCTAAAAATTTCCATTAATGCCAATATATTTTGTTTACACTCACTGAACTTAAATTATGAAATTAGGAAATAGTAATTAAAGAACCAAAATCTCTCATCACTTACAAATTAAAAATTGTTTCCCTCAGTAATCATTTGATCAAATTGCTTATGTTAAATTCAGCTTAAAGCTGTAAAACAAAGATACACACATCATAGTAATGCTAAAATACATGACTAAAAGTGCATTGAGATTATATAGTCACAAATGTATTTATTAAAAAAAAAAGCTGAACAATAGGATCAATGTATTCACTTTAAGAATTTAGAAAATGAGCAACATAAAGTTGTAGGAAAGAAGTGTTGTTTAAGATAGGATTTGGAAATAAGCAATAACAAATTTTAGAAATAATGTATAAGTGCAAAAATTGGTAGTTTGAAAATAATTAGTGGGATAAGTTATTATTATACTTATTTAGGAGAAAAGGAGGGAATAATCAAAGTGTATAATGCTAGAAATTAGAATAAAGGATTAGCACAACTAAAGGAGAAATGACCCAAACCTAGGTAGTTAATAGCTTCCAGTTAACACAGAAGGGATTTGAAGCACTAGTACTGATTTTTAATTGTAAAGGGGTTCAGCACAAGAATATCAAAGCAAAAATTTATGATACTTTAAATATACAAAACTCTCAGAAACTAAAGGATTATTTTAATTTTATTTAAAGAAATTAATTTTATTAAACTATTATTAGTTATTACCAAATCTGAAAAAGATCATGAGAATGGAGATCCACAGGGCAATGAAGAATTTACATTTCTCAGTAAGTTTTAATAAATCCTATTCAACAATATACAAATAAAATAGTACATTTTAACCAAGTAGAAAATTAATGGTGGTTGATTTAAATAAACTATTATATCAACAAAATTATGGAGCAAAAACTCACATGGTTGTAATGTTAGAAGCTGATAATGAAATTGGTAGCATTTAAGATAAAATTTTATAATTCTCTGTAAAGTAGAAATGGCAAACTATAATCTGAAAGGCTATAGTAATTTCTATTAAAGGCAGGTAAAATGTGGAGCTGGTCCTTATATTATTTGAAATCATTTTAAATGTTTTATGTGATACTGTAGTACAAATAAAATGACAATATATATTGGAAAAATAAGGAACAAATTTATTTTTATAAAGTCATATATGGATACATATGTGTGTATTTAAGTGTATTTCTGTTTATCTATTAATCTATTTAAAAGCATGTTTTACAGTAATCTATTAATGACTGAGAATATATTAAAAGTGAGAGTGACAAGGAATTGAATGGAAAAAGCAACATTTATTTACTTTGTGATTGGCATTATGGATCGTTTCTTTTTTATCTTTATTTTTTGAAATTTCTGTTATTGGGATGTAATGTCTTCTACAAATAAATAAGTACATATTTTCAAGTGCTTATCTTTAGAAAATAGAAGCAAAGTCTTGACTCAGGATTTTGATTCTTCTGGAATAGATTGAAGGAAATGATCCAGAGGTTTAATGACAGTAACTTCAATGGCATTTTCCCAGAAAAAGTATAAAATCTCACAGTTGGAAACTAATGAAGTTATGTATCCCCAGATTACAAATGTAGCCCTTCAAGCAATGCAGCAGTTTGCCCTTCATTGCTTGCTGTGAGCTAACCTCTGTGGAGGATTGAAGTGTGCACAACCAGTTTGCACATGTTCTTAGTCTTGGCCTGCTTTCTGATGGGTGTGGGCCCATTGTAAATAGGATCTCTTCAAGATGCTATTACAGTTAAGGTGTGACCCCACTGAATTAGATTAGGCTTTAGACTGGATTTCTGAAGTCCTTTGTAAGAAGAGTGAAAGTTGGAAGGAAAGAGAAGATTCAGGAGCTGCTAAAAGCTTGAAGTCAATGGAATCTGGAGAAGAAAGAAGGTATTTCCATGTGCATTGCCACAGGACAAGAAAGCCAAGGACCAAGGATCACCAGCAGCCAATGTCTTCTGGGAGAAAGCATCACCTTGATGACACCTCAATTTTGGACTTCTCCCAGCCTCAAAAGTGTGAGCCAATAAATCCCTCAATGTTTAAACCACCCCAGTTGTATGTTATTAGTTTTAGCAGCTGGGAAACTAAAATGCCCTCTATGTAAGAGGACAATGGATGAGGAAGAACAGATTTTTAAATTATCCAAGGGAAGACTTGCTGATGGGCAGTGTTCACCATCAGTGAATAACTCCTAATTCTGAGCAAGCACAGGGTTTGCTGGGGGCTCCTTGAAAATTCCTAGCAGAGGTGAGTGGTCTCTTCTGGCTGTCTGATTTCTTTGGCTGGTTATTTGAATATGCAGCCACTGTGTTCTCTGCTGAATTGTGCAGGAAGACAGAAAGGCTCTGTAGCTGGTCAGCCTGCATTTATTTTTCATGGAAATCATTCCATTTAATCTTTTTTTAGTCAATTTTACATAGATATATTCACATACCATGCAATCATCCACAGTGTACAATCAACTGTTCACAGTACCATCATATAGTTGTACATTTATCATCCCAATCAATTCTTGAACATTTTTCTTATTCCAGAATAATAATAATAATAATAATGAGTAAAAATAAAAGTTAAAAAGAACACCCAAAGCATTCCATGCCCCTCATCCCACCCTATTTGTCATGTAGTTGTTGTCGCCATTTTTCTTCTCCTCTGTTCATACACTGGATAAAGGGAGTGTGATCCACAAGGTTTTCACAATCACATGGTCACACCATTTAAGCTACATAGTTATGCAATCATCTTCAAAAGTCAAGGCTATGGGGTTGCAGTTTGATAGTTTCAGGTATTTCCTTCTAGCTATTCCAATACACTAAAAACTAAAAAGGGTTATCTATGTAGTGCATAAGAATGCCCTCCAGAGTGACCTCTCTACTCCATTTGAAATCTCTCAGCCACTGAAACTTTATTTTGTTTCATTTCACTTCCCCATTTTGGTCCAGAAGATTTTCTCAATTCCATGATGCTGGGTCCAGGCTCATCCCCAGGAGTCATATCCCATGTTGCCAGGGAGATTTATACCCCTGGGAGTCAGGTCCCTTGTAGGGGAGGAGGGCAGTGAGTTCACCTGCAGAGTGGGCTTAGAGACAGAGAGAGGGCTACATCTGAGCAACAAAGAGGCACTCAGGGGAGACTTTTAGGCACAATGATAGTAGGCTTAGCCTCTCCTTTGCAGTAATAAGCTTCATAAGGGCAAGCCCCAAGATCGAGGGCTTAGCTTACTAAATTGAAGTCACCAATACTTGTGAGAATATCAGTAATAACCCAGGTGGGGAAGTCCAACATTTCCACATTTTTCCCCAGTTCCTCAGGGGGGCCCTGCAAATATATCCTCATTCTCTGCCCAAATTACTATGGGATATATCAGGATTTTGCACTAACCTGTACAAAACCACCTGATCTTACTTCCTATTCAAAGTTCCATTTAATTATGGTGTTTGAATAAACTAACCATACAAGTTAAATTATTTAGTGTGCTACAGAAAATATAGATCCTGCACCAAATAAACCTCCCTTCCCTTGGTCTCACACAGAAGTTGAAGTTTTAAAACACAGTCAATATCATCCTTTACCCTTTGTCAGCTTGCATTTTAATGCAATAAGCATGGTAGAGAGGACTGAGCATTTTGGGGCATTGAGAAGATGGTATAGAGAATACAGCATCAAATTGAGTAGCCTCCTTGGAGAAAGTTCCTTCATTAAGTCATGCAATGTACAGATTTTCAGAAGAGCCCAAGTGTGTCCCTCGAGACAATCAGCTTTGAATGCTAGTCCCATAATGGACATTCACAACACAAAGAAGCCACTGCAAGCAACTGTTATGTGGAAGTATTCTTGTCCTTTTTTTATGCTGGGGAATGTAGAAGAGTGAAAGGAGAGAAAAAGGCAGATGACATAATCTTCACCTCCAATGGAGGTGTCTGGCTGGCAGTGGGGCAGAAAGATGAAGGTTAAATTCGACAGGATGTTAAGGTGTAAATTGGGTTGAGATGAAATGTTTTTGCACTTGAATTTGGCCAGAAAGGTATAGAATCAGTCAGGCATGTCTTTATGGGATGGGGATGAATTATTGAAAGTGACCCAGTTGGGGTGCTAGTGAAGAAAAATGAATTGATTTTTGCATCCACAATAGCTAGACTTTTCCATTAACCAGACATTTATTTATTGTGATCCATTATATTCGCTTTAAAAAATCTTTCTCTGCTAGGCTCAAATGGAAAGAGTTACTGAAGCTCAATAATTGTGTCTAGTGACAATTATCAAGTATTATATAGACAGACAGAGCTCCTTAACCTGCTGTCATGGTAGAAATGAGCACGATTTTGCTTATTTCTTTCAGTGTCCAGTGACTGGGCATTAGAATGCACATTAAATAAAAAGGGATAAGGAGGTATCAGCTCAGTCCACCAGGTCTTTTTCTTTTTCTTAACAGGACTCCTCCCCCATCATTCAAAACACCTGATGTAGTTGCTATGAAATTTGGTTTTCTTTAATGATATTTAAATTTGACTAGTTCATTTAAATATTTCAAATTTCCATACATGTGCAGACAAAAATCTATCTAAATGTGATGATGTTATGAAATTAAAAGAGATAAATTCATTCCTCAATAACAAATGTTTCATTAATTTTGAACTCTTTACATGCCAAAAACATATGACATGCAATCCAAATCTTATTTTTACAGTTGTCCTTAATTCAAATGTTTAAATAGATGTATTCATTTTTTCTTCCTCTCAGGTTTTGTGGGATTTGTTTTGGCTGCACATGTGTAATATGTGTAAATTCACATTTCACTCCCATTCTAAACACAAGTATTTGTGAGCAGGTACTCTTTAATCTGCAGTTATCTTTAGCAAATTCCCTGAACTGGTGAAAACACATCAATCAGAAGGAGATAAAAGGATCTGTCTTTTTTAGCAAAAATAGAAACATCAACATTTTTCAAGCAAATTCCAAAGGGTACCCAAAATAGAGAAACTTCTCCATTAGCAATTACTGGAAAGACAGTAGAATTTTCAGACTGAGTGAAACCTGGGTGGGAAGTTCATTAAACAATTAAAACTATAATCCCCATATTATGCCGTAGGCAACATCTGCTTGTATTTATTTGCCCGTGTAAATTAAAAAACGCCTGTCATTTGTATTTTAAAACCACAATGTTGTAGAAATAAGAGGAAAGCCATTATTAAAAATATAAAATTAGGGGATATTTGTCTTGGCTAAGTCATGAAAATCAAGTGAATGCTTTTAAGAACATCTTTTGAGAGTGTCGCTGACCTGAACTTAACTTCAAAATGCTGTTGTTAATTTCTTATGCTCCAGATAAGAACACATTCAAACCACAACAGTCTAATAAAAATCTGCATGGTTTACTTGAAGTTTTCCTGAACAAGACATTGCATGTTTACTATTATTTTTTCTGTATTTTTTTAGTAATTGACACCAATATTCAGTTTCTGTCCCCTTAGAGGAACCATGTTTATTTCTTTATGTTTCAATTTAAATGGTAAAGCCAATAGCTCTGCCATGAGTTTCTGGGTCTAATCTATCAGGAGCTGTGCTTAAAGAGAGTGAGCTTTATGTCTTTCCTGGGTAAATGCTCACATTCCTTGAGAATTTCTGAGACAGGGAAGCATGACATATTTCCCATAGATACCACTTAAAACCTTCTGTGTGCTCTGCCAGCACTTTGCCCCTTTGTGAGTTTGCAGAGAGCTCTCCAATCTTCCTCACAGAAGAGTTTTCATGTAAGCAATGAGAAAACAGATCTGCCTTCTGAGAAACATTCACATAAAATACGGACGTGTTCTTAATCTCTGCACACTTCTGCTTCTCACTGTCCTGTAAGGTGGAAGGAGGTTCTCAAGTGTCAGCCAGAATCAGAATCAGAATCACCTTGAGAGCTTGGAAATCCAGAGATCCCCAGGCCCCTGGGTGGGCCACTCCATTAGCCATGGCCACCTGTGAACACACCTCCATGATGAGCTTTTAGGTTGAAGAGATTTCTAATAGGTAATATTCATAGGTTTGTCTTTATTCCAACTTGGTTTTAAAATATATTTTTAATTTGATTGATTGATAATAGAAGAAGAGGTTCACAAAGGCCAAAGTAGCTAAGAGCTACTGCTTGCCATCCATTCCTTGTAGGAGAGCAAGCATGTCTTCTTTATGGGAAACCATTTTTACAATACCTCATGAAATGAATAAGCATTTGCAGCTAATTGTCACTCCCTCAGTGTACAATTCCTACCTGATTATAAAACAATCCAAAGTGTATTATTACATTACCATTCCCTCTCAAATATAATAAAGAAGAATTCTATAGATTATGATGTCTATGGAAAACTGCAGTAAAATCAAAGTTTTAATTTTATTCTTAATAGAGATGTGCTTATTGAAAGGATATGGAATATGGAGAGTAAAAATTCCTTCCCCATCTTTAACATTTAAGTATAGGATGTTTTACAGTTGGAAGACATTCATGTCCTCCTGGAAATAATGAATCAAAGATGGATCCGAGACTCAGATCTCACAACTGCACAGAAAAAGGACAAGTGTAAATGAAATATAATCCCGTCTAGAATACGTCAGTTCTGAGAATGTAGATATTGGTGCAAGACAGGGAGAAGTCATCCTACCATTTTATATGTAAATAAGACAGCTTAGAACTTAGCAATGGCTACATACTTAAATTATATTATTATTCAGAAATCTTATAATGAGGATAAAAATGTAAATAATTAAAATATTTTTAAAGTGTTTAAAGGGTTGCTTATTTAACCCAAACACTGGAAGTCAAGCAAAAAATCATGAAATAAAATACGGAAAATAGTTTAACTTTCTGAATTGGATGGGATGTGCCTTTTAAGTTGGTTTCGTACTTCTCCACTCTACTTTTGAACTTGATTTAACTTCTTCCAAGAAGTCAAGGACCCTGGTTTTCCTCTCAGCTCAGATCACTTAGGAGAGTAAATTGAGAAGTGGTATCACTTTTTACATATTAAGAAAAGACAGTAGCTATTGTGGGTAGATGGTGTTTTCTGTTTGGAAGGAGCCAGGATATTGACAGAGGTGCCAAGGAGTTTAAGAGTGGATGTTTTTGTCAGGAGAGAAGGGGGCTCAATTCCATTTCCAATGCCTACAAATGTGGAGAACTTTATCAAGTTCCTTTTACTTCAAGAATTCCAATTTTCTCACAAACCAAAGGAAGCTCAGGGATAAAGGGGCTTAACAGGCCTACTCCAATGCTTGGCAAAAAGATGTTAACAGATGATTTTAGGAAGATTGTCCACCTGCACTTCCCCATTGACAGGTGATAGAAAGCTTGTGTTGGGAGCACTTGATAATCTCTGCTTTCAAAAGTAAAAAGTCAGGGTTGTACAAACATGAAGAGGGAAAGATTTCAGATATTTAACTCCCTTCATATTAATTATTATAATTCATATTATTATTAACTGTGATGAATAGAAGAGCAATGGTGAAAGACTCTACGTCTTGCTTTCAGAGGAAAAGAGATAAAAGGATGGATTTCTATTTCTTTTTTTAGGGTCATGTAGGTTGTTTTTTCATGTCCAAAGTTAGCTGAGAATATCTGTAAGGGAGTGAATCAATAAAGAAAAACAGCTTAAATGTTATGTAACTTGCATTTATTGTGGTTAATCATCTCTATGGATTGGTAAATTTAATATTCAAGTCCTCAAGAGAGAGCACCTTTCTCGAGTAGTTCCAGAATAATTTGTGCTGCGTGTGTTCAAGTTTACAGTAGCCAATTAGACCAATTGCAGTTCCAAATTGTGTCAATACATGTTCTCCTAATTTGACCTTGGTTACACTAACACAAACCAACCTTGTTTCCATGACAAATTGAAACTCAACAGAGGAATATGAAATGGTTTCCATGACAAATTGAAACTTGACAGAGGAATATGAAATGGGCCCTCCCGGCTATGGTTAACCAATAAAAAAGATTAAAAAAATAATCAATGGAAGGCATTGCTTAAAATTATACCAATGATATACAAAATACAGAACTCAGTGAGTCAGTCCATAATTGACATGGTTTCCATCACTCTTTGCTCCTATTATAATTTTCCATGGATAGAGTCATGCTTTGGGCTATTTTATTTATCTAAAACATCAAACTACTGCATGTTCCAAAAGAAATTAAACTTATTGCTTTTATTAATCCATCCAATATTTTAAGTGGAGTATCTATGTTTGAGCAAGGAGAGGAAATCAAAGAAATCATCAAGGACAGCTGTAAGTAATGAGGGCCAAAAGCTACTCAAATATCGAAAGTAAATATCTTAAATAGCAAAAGTTAAAACACTTCAATTAAAAGTGACAAAGCTGAAGAGCATACCTTTGGTTGCCATTATTATTTAACATGGTTGTTGAGATTTCAGCAGGTACAGCAAAACAAGAACAACTAGTTAGTGGTTTGAACACTGAAAACAATGAAGTGATAGTTATTTATTTATTTTTTTTACTGGTGATATGATCATAGACATGGAAAGCCCTGACTAACTCCAGGAATAAAACTTCACAAAAAAACTAGAAATAATATAGGAATTACGTAGCTTAGCTGGCTATAGATCTTGTTTCTACTCCTGCAACAAAAGTGAAAATGGAAAAAACAGTAATAAATACATTTAGCAAAGTAAGGTATATGGTCTATACCAAGAAAACAAATGTTTTATTAATTGTCATGAGGAGTATCTAAATGCAGAAAAAGGAAACTTACATTGGAAAAACTACAAATCAAATTATAAACTATAAAACTATAAAATCAAATTATATATATTAAATGGGTGTGTGTGATTCTATCCAGTTCCAATTTATTGGGATTCCTTTCTGATAATGACTAAGGGAAAATAAAATGTCTTGAAAATGCAAATGCACACCGATAGCCAAGGATGTGGAAAGAAGGCATGATACATGCAGAGTGTGTAGGGCAGAAGACAGCTTGCCCTGCTCAAAATGAAAACATACCTCATGGTCTCTGTAATGCAATCGATACATACCAATACAGAGAAATCTTAGTGAAAGGACTAGAGGATCCTAATTAGAACCCAATGTGAACCTCTTCATCCTTTGATTCTCAGTGTCAATGGCATTTTCTCTGACTCTCCAAACTGTGTTGTCCCCCATCATCCCACCTTGTACTCCTCACGCAATCCCACCTGGAGCTTAGAACTCATTTGCAACTAGCTCCCCTTACTCTATGAAACACTTCCTGGGCAGGACTCGAAAGGCAAAGCTTGATTTCAGCGAACAACCTGCAAAACAATACCCAAGACCCCAGGTTGGTTTTTTCCTTTTTACCTTCAAAGCACCAGTCAAAATAATTGCTTATTATTTTTTTTAAATATGTCTTCAAAATGGTTTTCCTTACCAGAAGACAAACTCCATGAGAAACAGGGCAATGCTCATCTTGTTCATTTTGTATCCCCATGGACCAAAATGAAGATGGTGGCTGTCTTGGTTTGCCATGGCTGCTATGACAATTACCGCAGATACACTGGCGTAAATAATAGGAATTTATTTTCTCACAGGTCTGGAGAAGTCTGAAATCAAAGTATCAGTGGGGCCATGTTTCTCTGGAGGTGGTTTTCCAGCATCCATAACTCAATCTCCACCTCTGTCACCTGCCTGCTTCTTTTCTGATCTCCTTCTAACCATACCCAAATCTCCTCTGTTTATAAGAATTCCAGGTGTGTTGGATGAAGGCCCACCCTGATTCAGTTTGTCTCACCTTTACTAATAACTTCTTCAAGGATCTTATTTGTGAATGGGTTAGGATTAGAACATGCCTTTGTGGAGGGGCTGGGGGGCTGGGGGCATGAGTCAGTCCATAACGGTGATACATCGATTTTCTGAGTTGAAAAGAAAAACGATGTACTGTTTGCAGAATGATGTCCATGAATGGTAGAAATTTCAGACAGAGCTGTGCACCTTTGTCCTTTGTTACTTTCTGGCCAGGTTATTAATTTTTTCAGATTGGTGCAGTCTCTTGAGCTAGAAGCCAGAGGAAATCATACACTCCCTTGTACACCAAGTGTAGACCAGGTGATGTGGATTCTCATGACCACACCCACCAGTGGGAGACTTGGATTCAGAAATAGGTAACTTGTGTGCAGGAAAACCAGACTTCTGAACCTTGTCAGCAGCTCTCATGTTCTCCAGTAGCTGCAGAGGTGACTTTCTGGTTTCCAATGGCAAGAGGCAAAGTTGGGAAGCAGTTTGTTCTTGTTTAATATATAGAAGCTACCACAGGGGTTATATTTAATTCCAGGTTCCATAAGCCTTCAAGATCTGGCTCTCTTATATCCCTGGAGAGTCTCTAAACCTTCTAATACCTGAGAAGAAAATTCTCTCCTGCCTAAGGCAGTCACTTTGAATTCTGTTTTTGCTGCTAATAAAGACTCATTGACACAAATACCATGAAGGTTTCTTGGACATATAGGGTGGCAATAATGGCTGGACATATGCCCATAAATATCTCTTTCATAGATGAGGATTTTCCCCTTGTTTACATGGTTTTTCTCTTTGTTATTGTCTAACTCTCCACTCCCACCTTGAGCGATCTGAGCTCTCCGAGGTGGGGGTTTTAGATATAAATTGGACACTGACACATGAATGCATTCTTCTGGGATCTTGAAATCAGATGGCCATCATGAAGATGTATAGATTCACAGAAAATATTAGGAAAATTTTCCTAATGACAAATGCCCATACTGCATTGAATTCATATTATGAAATGGATTTTAAAGCATATTTCCCAAACATGACTTTTCAATTCTAAATGAACAGACCCAGTGTCTATTTTTCTTTCTTCTTTGTCCTTTGCAGAGCAACACAATGCAAATTGGGATATTTATAGAGTGGCTGAAGATATGTGTTTTTCTGTGCCCAACATTCTCAGTGTATATGCCTTACTTCTGATTAATTTCCAGCCTCCCCAAATAATGCATTATTAAATGAACAAACTAGTTGCCCTGCTAATGAATAAGTGTAGGAGTGAAACGAGTTCCGTTTAACATGTACTACCTGTGGTTTCAGAGATCATCCCAGAGTCATACATTTTCCAAACTACCATGTGCATTTCAGACTATAAGACAAATTAGCTTAGTATTTACTTCATGGACAGCACTGAGCTCTGTCTGAACCAATATCAGTGTTTCCAGGGTAACTAATGTGCTTCATTAGTTTCTGTACAATGTGGGGGCACAGAGGAGGAAAATGAGATTTGTTAAAAGTCTCTAAATGAAGCCAAATGAGACAGAAAAAAAGCCAAAATAAAAAAAAAAAAGCAGTGATTCTTTGGGGATTCTTCCAATTTCTATTCACCAGAAGCTAAGGGGAGCTGTGAATACATTAAGAAGGTAAGACACAAATGAGGCTTTTGGGGTTTCTCAAGCATGGGCTAATAAAAACTTTATGGCAGCTCAAACCATCAGGTTTTTGGTTTTTTATTTCACTTACTTTGCTCAAATTGCCATTTGTATTTAGTTGCCCTCTACCCGCTCCCTTTAAAATCCACAGGCAGGGACATTAGAAGAGAGACCATTAAAAAGGGATTGCATGATGATTTGGTATTTGCATGCTGGCTGAAGGAGAGAAAATGCTGGCAATAGCTTCCAAGGCCACGGGCACATCTACACACATCATTTTCACCACCCTCTGTGTTCATTACCAAGCCAACGGCTGGCTGAGGTTGTGGGGACATAGTGCCATTTTTGTCAAATTTGGAAGGCTTGGCTTTTTTTTTTCTTTTTTTTTTTAACTTCATTTTATTGAGATATATTCACATACCACGCACTCATACAAAACAAATCGTACTTTTGATTGTTTACAGTACCATTACATAGTTGTACATTCATCACCTAAATCAATCCCTGACACCTTCATTAGCACACACACAAAAATAACAAGAATAATAATTAGAGTGAAAAAGAGCAATTGAAGTAAAAAAGAACACTGGGTACCTTTGTCTGTTTGTTTGCTTCCCCTGTTTTTCTACTCATCCATCCATAAACTAGACAAAGTGGAGTGTGGTCCTTATGGCTTTCCCAATCCCATTGTCACCCCTAATAAGCTACATTTTTATACAACTGTCTTCGAGATTCATGGGTTCTGGGTTGTAGTTTGATAGTTTCAGGTATCCACCACCAGCTACCCCAATTCTTTAGAACCTGAAAAGGGTTGTCTAAAGTGTGCATGAGAGTGCCCACCAGAGTGACCTCTCGGCTCCTTTTGGAATCTCTCTGCCACTGAAGCTTATTTCATTTCCTTTCACATCCCCCTTTTGGTCAAGAAGATGTTCTCCGTCCCACGATGCCGGGTCTACATTCCTCCCCGGGAGTCATATTCCAAGTTGCCAGGGAGATTCACTCCCCTGGGTGTCTGATCCCACGTAGGGGGGAGGGCAGTGATTTCACCTTTCAAGTTGGCTTAGCCAGAGAGAGAGGGCCACATCTGAGCATCAAAGAGGCATTCGGGAGGAGGCTCTTAGGCACAACCATAGGGAGGCCTAGCCTCTCCTTTGCAGCAACCGTCTTCCCAAGGGTAAAACTTATGGTAGAGGGCTCAACCCATCAAACCACCAGTCCCCTATGTCTGTGGTCATGTTAGCAACCATGGAGGTGGGGTAGGTGAATACCCTTGCATTCTCCACAGGCTCCTCAAGGGGGCACTACATCTTTATTTTTCCTTGTTTTTCTTTTTTTTTTTTTTTAACTTTCCGTTCTTTTTTAAATCAACTGTATGAAAAAAAAGTTAAAAAGAAAACAAACATACAATAAAAGAACATTTCAAAGAGACCATAACAAGGGAGTAACAAAAAGACAACTAACCTAAGATAACTGCTTTACTTCCAACATGTTCCTACTTTACCCCAAGAAAGTTACATAATATAGCACCATTTCTGTGAACTTGTTCCTACTATATCCATCAGAAATTAACAGATCATAGTCATTGCTGGGCATCCCCAGAACGTTAAATAGCTTATCTGTTCTTCTTGGATTATTGTTCCCCCTTCCTAATTGCTCTCTACTGCTAGTTCCCCTACATTCTACATTATAAACCATTTGTTTTACATTTTTTAAAGTTCACATTAGTGGTAGCATATAATATTTCTCTTTTTGTGCCTGGCTTATTTCGCTCAGCATTATGTCTTCAAGGTTCATCCATGTTGTCATATGTTTCACGAGATCGTTCCTTCTTACTGCCGCGTAGTATTCCATCGTGTGTATATACCACATTTTATTTATCCACTCATCTGTTGAAGGACATTTGGGTTGTTTCCATCTCTTGGCAATTGTGAATAATGCTGCTATGAACATTGGCGTGCAGATATCTGTTCGTGTTACTGCTTTCCGATCTTCCGGGTATATACCGAGAAGTGCAATCGCTGGATCGAATGGTAACTCTATATCTAGTTTTCTAAGGAACTGCCAGACTGACTTCCAGAGTGGCTGAACCATTATACAGTCCCACCAACAATGAATAAGAGTTCCAATTTCTCCACATCCCCTCCAGCATTTGTAGTTTCCTGTTTGTTTAATGGCAGCCATTCTAACCGGTGTTAGATGGTATCTCATTGTGGTCTTAATTTGCATCTCTCTAATAGCTAGTGAAGCTGAACATTTTTTCATGTGTTTCTTGGCCATTTGTATTTCCTCTTCAGAGAACTGTCTTTTCATATCTTTTGCCCATTTTATAATTGGGCCATCTGTACTATTGTCATTGAGTTGTAGGATTTCTTTATATATGCAAGATATCAGTCTTTTGTCAGATACATGGTTTCCAAAAATTTTTTCCCATTGAGTTGGCTGCCTCTTTACCTTTTTGAGAATTCCTTTGAGGTGAAGAAACTTCTAAGCTTGAGGAGTTCCCATTTATCTATTTTCTCTTTTGTTGCTTGTGCTTTGGGTGTAAAGTCTAGGAAGTGTCCGCCTAATACAAGGTCTTGAAGATGTTTTCCTACATTATCTTCTAGGAGTTTTATGGTACTTTCTTTTATATTGAGATCTTTCGTCCATTTTGAGTTAATTTTTGTGTAGGGGGTGAGGTAGGGGTCCTCTTTCATTCTTTTGGATATGGATATCCAACTCTCCCAGCCCCATTTGTTGAAAAGACCATTATGGCTCAGTTCAGTGACTTTGGGGGCCTTATCAAAGATCAGTCCGCCATAGATCTGAGGGTCTATCTCTGAATTCTCAATTCGATTCCATTGATCTATATGTCTATCTTTGTGCCAGTACCATGCTGTTTTGGCAACTGTGGCTTTATAATAAGCTTCAAAGTCAGGGAGTGTAAGTCCTCCCACTTCGTTTTTCTTTTTTAGAGTGTCTTTAGCAATTCGAGGCATCTTCCCTTTCCAAATAAATTTGATAACTAGCTTTTCCAAGTCTGCAAAGTAGGTTGTTGGAATTTTGATTGGGATTGCATTGAATCTGTAGATGAGTTTGGGTAGAATTGACATCTTAATGACATTTAGCCTTCCTATCCATGAACATGGAATATTTTTCCATCTTTTAAGGTCCCCTTCTATTTCTTTTAGTAGAGTTATGTAGTTTTCTTTGTATAGGTCTTTTACATCTTTGGTTAAGTTGATTCCTAGGTACTTGATTTTTTTAGTTGCTATTGAAAATGGTATCTTTTTCTTGAGTGTCTCTTCAGTTTGTTCATTTCTAGCATACAGAAACATTACTGACTTATGTGCATTAATCTTGTATCCCGCTACTTTGCTGAATTTGTTTATTAGCTCTAGTAGCTGTATCATCGATTTCTCAGGGTTTTCTAGATATAAGATCATATCATCTGCAAACAATGACAGTTTTACTTCTTCTTTTCCAATTTGGATGCCTTTTATTTCTTTGTCTTGCCAGATTGCCCTGGCTAGCACTTCCAGCACAATGTTGAATAACAGTGGTGACAGCGGGCATCCTTGTCTTGTTCCTGATCTTAGAGGGAAGGCTTTCAGTCTCTCACCATTGAATACTATGCTGGCTGTGGGTTTTTCATATATGCTCTTTATCATGTTGAGGAAGTTTCCTTCAATTCCTACCTTTTGAAGTGTTTGTATCAAAAAGGGATGTTGGATTTTGTCAAATGCTTTTTCAGCATCTATTGAGATGATCAATTGATTTTTCCCTTTTGACTTGTTAATGTGTTGTAATACATTGATTGATTTTCTTATGTTGAACCATCCTTGCATGCCTGGAATGAACCCCACTTGGTCATGGTGTATGATTTTTTTAATGTGTCTTTGGGTTCGATTTGCAAGTATTTTGTTGAGGATTTTTGCATCTATATTCATTAGGGAGATTGGCCGGTAGTTTTCCTTTTTTGTAGCATCTTTGCCTGGTTTTGGTATTAGATTGATGTTAGCTTCATAAAATGAGTTAGGTAGTGTTCCATTTTCTTCAATGTTTTGAAAGAGTTTGAGTAAGATTGGTGTCAGTTCTTTCTGGAAAGTTTGGTAGAATTCCCCTGTGAAGCCATCTGGCCCTGGGCATTTATTTGTGGGAAGATTTTTGATGACTGATTGGATCTCTTTGCTTGTGATGGGTTGGTTGAGGTCTTCTATTTCTTCTCTGGTCAGTCTAGGTTGTTCATATGTTTCCAGGAAATTGTCCATTTCTTCTACATTATCCAGTTTGTTGCCATACAGTTGTTCATAATATCCTCTTATAATTTTTTTAATTTCTTCAGGATCTGCAGTTATGTCACCTTTTTCATTCATTATTTTGTTTATATGGGTCTTCTCTCTTTTTGATTTTGTCAGTCTAGCTAGGGGCTTGTCAATCTTGTTGATCTTCTCAAAGAACCAACTTTTGGTGATATTTATCCTCTCTATTGTTTTTTTGTTCTCTATGTCATTTATTTCTGCTTTAATCCTTGTTATTTCTTTTCTTGTACTTGGTTTAGGATTGGTTTGCTGTTCATTTTCTAGCTTCTTCAGTTGATCCATTAGTTCTTTGATTTTGGCTCTTTCTTCCTTTTAATATATGCATTGAGTGCTATAAATTTCCCCCTTAGCACTGCTTTTGCTGCATCCCATAGGTTTTGGTATGTTGTGTTCTCATTTTCATTTGTCTCTATATATTTAGCAATTTCTCTTGCTATTTCTTCTTTAACCCACTGATTGTTTAGGAGTGTGTTGTTTAACCTCCAGGTATTTGTGAATTTTCTAAGTCTCTGATGGTTATTGACTTCTAATTGTATTCCATTGTGGTCAGAGAATGTGCTTTGAGTAATTTCAATCTTTTTAAATTTATTGAGGCTTGTTTTACGTCCCAGCATATGATCTATTCTGGAGAAAGTTCCATGAGCACTAGAAAAGTATGTGTATCCTGGTGATTTGGGATGTAATGTCCTGTATATGTCTGTTAAATCTAATTCATTTATCAGATTGTTTAGGTTTTCAATTTCCTTATTGGTCTTCTGTCTGGTTGATCTATCTATAGGAGAGAGTGATGTGTTGAAGTCTCCCACAATTATTGTGGAAACATCAATTGCTTCCTTTAGTTTTGCCAGTGTTTCTCTCATGTATTTTGTGGCACCTTGATTGGGTGCATAGACATTTACGATTGTTATTTCTTCTTGCTGAATTGCCCCTTTTATTAGTATGTAGTGGCCTTCTTTGTCTCTCAAAACATCCCTGCATTTGAAGTCTATTTTATCTGAGATTAATATTGCTACACCTGCTTTCTTTTGGCTGTAGCTTGCATGAAATATTTTTTTCCATCCTTTCACTTTCAGTTTCTTTGTGTCCCTGTGTCTAAGATGAGTCTCTTGTATGCAACATATTGATGGTTCATTTTTTTTGATCCATTCTGCGAATCTATATCTTTTAATTGGGGAGTTTAATCCATTTACATTCAACGTTATAACCGTGAAGGCATTTCGTGAATCAGCCATCTTATCCTTTGGTTTATGTTTGTCATATTTTTCCCTCTCTCTATTAATATCCTTTATTGTACCGATACCGAATCTCTTTAGTACTGAACCTTTCTCCAAGTCTCTCTGTCCTTTCTTTGTTTCTCTGTCTGTAGGGCTCCCTTTAGTATCTCCAGTAGGGCAGGTCTCTTGTTAGCAAATTCTCTCAGCATTTGTTTGTCTGTGAAAAATTTAAGCTCTCCCTCAAATTTGAAGGAGAGCTTTGCTGGATAAAGTATTCTTGGCTGGAAATTTTTCTCACTCAGAATTTTAAATATATCGTGCCACTGCCTTCTCGCCTCCATGGTGGCTGCTGAGTAGTCACTACTTAGTCTTATGCTGTTTCCTTTGTATGTGGTGAATTGCTTTTCTCTTGCTGCTTTCAGAACTTGCTCCTTCTCTTCTGTGTTTGACAGTGTGATCAGTATATGTCTCGGAGTGGGTTTATTTGGATTTATTCTATTTGGAGTTCGCTGAGCATTTATGATTTGTGTATTTATGTTGTTTAGAAGATTTGGGAAGTTTTCCCCAACAATTTCTTTGAATACTCTTCCTAGACCTTTACCCTTTTCTTCCCCTTCTGGAACACCAATGAGTCTTATATTAGGACGTTTCATATTATCTATCATATCCCTGAGGTCCATTTCGATTTTTTCAATTTTTTTCCCCATTCTTTCTTTTATGCTTTCATTTTCCATTCTGTCATCTTCCAGGTCACTGATTCGTTGTTCAACTCCTCTAGTCTTGTACTATGAGTGTCCAGAATCTTTTTAATTTGGTCAACAGTTTCTTTAATTTCCATAAGATCATCCATTTTTTTATTTAGTCTTGCAATGTCTTCTTTATGCTCTTCTAGGGTCTTCTTGATTTTCTTTGCCTCCTGTACTATGGTCTCATTGTTCATCTTTAGTTCTTTGAGTAGCTGCTCTAGGTGCTGTGTCTCTTCGGATCTTTTGATTTGGGTGCTTGGGCTTGGGTTATCCATATCGTCTGGTTTTTTCATATGCTTTATAATTTTCTGTTGTTTTTGGCCTCGTGGCATTTGCTGAACTTGATAGGGTTCTTTTAGGATTTGTAGACCAATTGAAGTCCTTATCTCTAATTTATCAGATCTACAGCTTCGTGGAGTACACTTTCTCTAACTAACCAGCAGGTGGCGTCCACAAGCCACCTGTTCTCCACAAGCCAGTTCTCCCCTGCTTAGCCTTTTTGGTGAGTGGGGGAGTGAGTTTTGTGGGGTCCAATTGGTGTACCAAGCTTGCGTGTGTAGTTGGTGTTGCCTGCCCTGTATATGGGGCGTGTTTCTGGGCAGTCAGAGAGGGGGGGTGGCCCTAACAATCAAATCTCCCTGGTGATCCTAGAGTTTTAAAGCTGCTGCAATAGTCTAATCCTTCAGTTCAGTCCTGCCACAGTTTGTCTCTGCCAATGACCCACAAGTCCTTGGTATTGGTGTATGGCTCCTGAGACTTGCAAGTGGGCCCCTCTTCCAGGCTGTGCACCCCGGGTCCTCTGTTGAGGGATGACTGTGCTATGTCACAGGTGAGTGCCGTCCCCCCAGGGCAGTTCTGGGCTGCTGGGCTGTGTAGGGAGGCTCCCAGTCTGCTGAAATGATGGCTGAATAGGGCTTTGTTAATTCACACTGCTCCACCTTCCCAACTCTGGGACAATCAGCTGAGGTTGCAGGGAAGGCTAATGTCCACACCCAGTTTTGTGGTATGTGCCTGTTATTTGAAGCACTTCCGTCACACTGGGTTGTCTGGGGCAGCTCTGGGCTATGGGGCTGGTGATGGGCAGGAGTGTTTCCTGTCCACCAGGATGATGGCTGTGAGCGGACACCTCCCTTTTCTTGGGAAGTTGTGGTGTTTAGTGAATTTTCTCAGCCACTGGATTATTGCCTTTTGTCTCAGAGCTCTCTTAGTTCTGCACTTGAGTTGACCTGCCCAAATTGCAAGTCTTTGAAGCTTTCTGTATTGGGCTTCTTAGAGTAATTGTTTTAGAAAAAGAAAAAAGGATTAAAAAAAAAAAAAAAAAAAGGGCCCTCCTCAGAGATCTAATGGGTTATTGAAATGCAAAGAGGCAAAGCAACCAGGGCCATTAAGGAAAGGTCCACAGGGCAGAGAGATCAGCTTTTCTTTGGGATTTGCATATGCGCCTCGAGGCCTGAGGTCTGCCCTTCCCCTTTCTATGTTCACCAGAACTCCAAAAGTCCTCCGCTTTTATTTTGGAGTTTTTCGTGTTGTTTTTTTTCTATGCCTGTCTCCTCTCTGCTGGGCTGGCTGCTCTCAGATTCTCTGGTGTCTGGTCTCAGTCTATCTATGGTTGGAGTTTGGATCAGTAGAATGAGTTTCCGATAAGGGCTGCCACTGCAGTTCTCCCTTCTCCTTCCCGGAGCTGACAGCCCCTCCTCCCACGGGACCGAGCCTGGCAGGGAGGGGCACGGGTCCCCTGGCCGCAAAAACTCACAGATTTCGCTGATCTCAGCAGTTCGACGCCTTCATGAGTGTTGTGTGAAGTATGCCCAAAGTCAGATTGCTCTGTGGTGTCCAGTCCACGCAGTTCCTGGCTTTCTGCCTACTTTCCTGGAGGAGTAACTAAAACATACAGCTCACCAGTCCGCCATCTTGCCCTGCCTCCTCGGAAGGCTTGGCTTTTCCAAAGACTCATCTGACTTCAAGTTCCAAAGAAGCTGTTTGATTAAAAAAAATTAAATAGCTTGGTTGAGGTATAACTCACATACCACACAGTTCAACAATTTAAAGTGTACAATTTAATGGTTTTTCACATGTTCACATGTATGTGCAACCATCACCACACTCCAATTTGGGAACATTTCAATTCAAAAAGATCTCTGTTACCCTCTGGCTATCACCATCTATACCCCTTTCCCCCTTAACTTTGAAAAACAGTCATGTGATTTTTGAGACACTGTCTTAATTATATTCTTATATATGTTACATATACATTATATGACAATTAAGTTTTGCCTCCAATTCATGAATACTTTCATCACATTATCAATAATGGTAGCATAAACTTCTCAAATGCTAAAACTCTGCTCAATTCATGAATGATTTTAAATATTTTCAGGCAATTCCTCAATAACCACATATCTAATATATCCATAAATGTATTGTTCCAGTTGGCTAATGCTGCTGTATTGCAAAATACCAGAAATGGATTGGCTTTTATAAAGGGGGTTTATTTGGTTACAAAGTTACAGTCTTAAGGCCATAAAGTGTCCAAGGTAACACAGCAATCAGGCACCTTCACTGGAGGATTGGCAATGGCGTCCGGAAAACCTCTGCTAGCTGGGAAGGCACAAGGCTGGCGTCTGCTCCAGAGTTCTGGTTTCAAAATGGCTTTCTCCCAGGATGTTCCTCTCTAGGCTGCAGTTCCTCAAAAACATCACTCTTAGTTGCTCTTCGGGTGATTATCCTCTCTTAGCTTCTCTGGAGCAAGAGTCTGTTTTCAACAGCCGTCTTCAAACTCTCATCTGCAGCTCCTGTGCATTCTTCAAAGTTTTCGTCTTGGCTGTAGCAAGCTCACTCCTTCTGTCTGAACTTATATAGTGCTCCAGTAAACTAATCAAGGCCCATGCTGAATGGGTGGGGCCACACTTCCAGGGAAATTATCCAATCAGAGTTATCACCCACAGTTCGGTGGGCTGCATCTCCATGAAAACACTCAATCAAAGAACACAACCTAATCAACAATAATACATCTGCCCACATGTAAGAAAGGAATAAGTTTAGTTTTCACATAGAGACAGCATGGAATAAGGGAAATGGAGGCAAAACCAGTTTAAACAAGCCCCGAGATGAAGAGAAGAAAGAATCTGCCAGCCCCTTATATGAAAAAGTAACCATGGTTACTGGAATGTAAAGAAATATGAGGTAAAATCAGAGGTGGGAACTCACAGCAAAAAGAAAAATTTTTTTTTAAACTAAATGAACTGTCTAGGATAGGCTGATCAGTTCAAAATCTCAATAATGAGCTAGTTGGCTCTCTGGGATTGGCTGTACAAATTAAAATCTCAAAAGATGAATTAGTTAGTGTTTTCGGATAGGCTGTAACCTCTGTAGTACCCAGTCAATGGGAAAACAGGGGAGGGACTTGCGAATTAGGAGTAGGAGATTTAAAGATTGCCATTCTCTTCCTCTGGGGCACCAGCCTTCCACGTGTTTGGCTGGACGCCCTATCTTGCAAGATCGTAAATAAATTCTTTTCTCCTCCAAAACCAAGTGAGCGTTTATTCCCTTACAGGTACCGCTTTATTTCCGACACCACACAAGATTGCATCAAAGATAATGGCATTTTGGGGGAAAAAATACATTCAAACCAGCACATGTATTCATATAGTAATTAAAAGGGATCTAGTAGCATCATATGCTTGCTATTTTCACAGGACACACATAGAGCTGGTTATATTCTGTAGCTGAATATTTGTGCTAAGGATTTTGGCAATATCTGGAACTGTTCAGAAGTTTTTAATGGTTTCAAATTTCTCAAAAACACACAGTACAAGAAAATGTATATAAAGTAGAATCCACCATACTGTCTTCCACCAAGTAAAAATAACCTATAAAAAAGACTGGGAAACAATTACAAATACGGCAAAGGCTCTGGCATGCCACTCCCTTGAAGCAGTCACATTTTATGACAGTGATGGTAGGATGCCTGTTCTGTGATCATTACCTAGTATGAGATCCTAGCTTGCTAACATGCTCACTCTAGAGTCCTCCTCCCTTTCTCCTTTGCTGACTTTGGAGAAGCACGTGGCCACACTGTGAGTTTGCAGATTTTGTGTGGCCACTGTTTGCAAAGAGAGGCCTCCAGGTCACAGCCCCTGTCCCACCATCGAAGGAGATGAATTTCTGAAACTGGACCCATCCTCACTCAAGCTTTTCTATGCAGTGACACCATCACTGAAGTCGTGCAACAGGATCCAGCTTAGTTTTGCCTGAGCCCCTGACCATAGAAACTCTGAGCTAAAGTAAGGGTGTTATTTCAAGCCGCTCAGCATGTGGTAATTTGTAATGCAAATTGAAAAGCCAAAATCTCTGATGCAAGAATTTCTCAGTCATCTCTGATGCATTTTGCCATGGAGCTTGAGGGGAGTAAATGTTCTTAATTCACTTTGCATTTTATGAGCTGACCTTACTGCATGTTCTGTCTTTTTTAAATTTGCTGTTTGATTTATTTTGTCTCTCTTTCTTTGGCCAATAATATCTTTCTTATCCTGTCTTTTTGAAAATGGTGTCAATAGTAATTTCAGAATAACACTGATGTATTTACTGAATTCTTGCCAATACCCACAAGACTTAACTGTTATATATTTTGCAGTTTGTGCTATTTTCATCTGTTTATTCTTCAATTTCAAAATTTTCTCAGATATTCTGGACCTCATAAATTTTAAAATAGCTTGTTGATTTATAAAAAGATAGGGTTAATATAGCATTTAGGATTATATTGACTTTGATATGAGAAGATCTGTCATATTTACAATATAGAGCTTTCCTATCTGTCTATAATTTTATCTATATCTATCATCTTCATACTTCCCTTTTATTTCTATTTTTTTTCAACAATATTTTAAGCTTTCTCTCAACAAGTCCTGCCCATTCTAGGTATAATTTTAGAGGATTAATAAAGCATTTCAAACATTAAATTGTGCAGAGAATAAGATCAGGCTGCTTTTCCTTCAAATCATTTTTTTACATAAATATATCCAAAAATTTTACAACCAATAATCCCAATATATACTGTCACTTTCCTGATGTTGATGTGTACCTTTTCCATCAATATTTTAATAATCTTAAAATGTATGCATGGATGGATCCTAAAGGAAGTAAAATACTTGTTTGATTTCAAATTTATCATAATATATCATCCTTCACACACATATTTGCATGTGCTTTTGCTACTTAGCTTTTGTTTAACTTAAATATATGCTTCTTAGATTTATTCTTGTTGACAAATACATAAGTAGTGTGATGGTTGGGTTCATGTGCCAATTTGGCCAGGTGGTGGTGCCCAGGTGTCTGGTCAAGCAAGCAATGGCCTAACCATTACTGCAAGGACATTTGTGGCTGGTTAATAAACCAGAAGGCTGGTTTATTAAATCATCAGTCAATTGATTACATCTGTGGCTGATTGCATCAACAAAGGGAGTGTCTTCTGCAGTGAGAGAATTCAATCAGCTGGATTTAATCCAATCAGTTGTTGACTTTGAAGGAAGAAGAGAGAGAACTATCATTTCTTCTTCAGCCAGCCAGCCTCTCCTGGGGAGTTCATTGAAGAACTTCATAGGAGAGGACAGCTCACAGCCTGCCCTACAGAATTTGGACTTGTGCATCTCCACAGTTGCATGAAATAATTTTATAAAATCCCATATTTATAGGTATCTGCTGTTGATTCTGTTTCCCTAGAGAACCCTGAGTAATATAGCTAGTTTGCACCTATGAACTGCAATACAGTCTTCAGTTTAAAGCATTGCTGCACATTTAGGCTGTTTACATTTTTTCTCTATTGCAGAGAAAACTGGAGCAATGTTTCTCAGTGTCAGAGAGTGTACAGTTGGAAATCGAATGGCTAGTTGGACTGTACAGCCTGGCAGCTAAAAGTTTGGAGGTACTGCTTACTGGGAAAGCTACGGGCACTGCCAGTGATGCGCCCACTGGGCAGACATAACTTTCCCTATATATTGACACATGTGACCATATATACAGACATATGAGTAAGACTTTCCCCATGGTAACCTCTGGAATGGTCTAAAATCTTAATTTCAGGGCCTTTTCCCCACCATTTGGACTTTATCAGTAGTTGTTGAAATTCGAATATTTTATTTAGTGAAACTACTTTATTTTTTATGGCAATGTTTACCATGTGCTTTGCATCTAAAATGTGTTCTCCAAATCATGTTTTGGTAAATTATTTTCCCTTTAGCAATTGTGCTTTGCACAAACAGTGATGATTACCATTTAATATCATTCATAATACTTTTTGTCATCATGCCTTCCCTTTTACAATAGCCTCTTAGAATAGTAAATGAAACAATCGACTATATTTTTTACTATGGCTATGATGTTTTGCACAAAGAGACACTGAAACATTTCATAGGAGTTATCAAGTTTCTCCCTGTTTGTGCCTTTCTGTTTTAAAATTTTCTCTCAGTAAAAGAGACTATCAAATATTTCTCCAATGGCCATGGAATTTCTAAAAATTTTGATTTTGGCATGTCTTCTGTCTTTCCTCCAGCATCATCCTGGACATTCAACAAAATGAATCATGTTGATATTACAGAGAAAATTTTCAAAGAAACCCACTGAGAAGCTGCCAGATGCATCAGGCACAGTTATTTTCAGGCCCAGGTTTGCATGGCAGAGAGCTTTGTGAAAAATGAAAAGCACAACAGCCTTTTAAGTCATTACTCTCTCTGTCAGCTTTCAAGATACAAGATATATAAGTAGTGGTCATGGTGTCATGGGTTTTAAGCTCTCCAAGTTGCACTTGGCTTTGTAGTCTCTCAACTTTCCTTGACATCACGTGTCTTGCCCATTGTTCACTGTCAGAATCTCCCTGTAGTAAACTCTGCAGCTATCCTGGCTGCAAAGTCAAGAAATATTTTTTTTTTATAAAGAGGGAGAGTAAAGTGGGTTGGGATTAACTTTTAATTTCTGCATGAGGCTGAAAG
Source organism: Choloepus didactylus (assembly GCF_015220235.1). Classification (NCBI taxonomy): domain Eukaryota; kingdom Metazoa; phylum Chordata; class Mammalia; order Pilosa; family Megalonychidae; genus Choloepus; species Choloepus didactylus. Next base: position 3,977,231 of record NW_023637577.1, read on the forward strand.
ATGCATTGGGCATCTAAAGACAAAACTTGTCATGACTTAAATTGTTGTGCAAAGCCAGCAGTCCCTAAAGGTTGGTTTGTGCTGTTTGATTCAGTCTTGTTTTCTCTCAACAGTGGAGGAAGGGTGGAGGATCCTGCAGCCCCACTATTAGGTATAAACTTAGAAGAACTGAAAGCAGGGACATGAATGGACATGTTCACACTGGTGTTTATGGTAGAAGTATTCACTATTTGCAATGGATGGAGATGGCCTAAGGTTATATCAGTTGATGAATGGAAGGGCAAACTGTGTTGTATGCATACAGTGGAATAGTGAATAGCTGCAAGGAGGAATGAAGTTGTGAGTCAGGAATTAGATGAATGAATTTTGATAACAGTATGCTGAGTGAAATAAACCAGACATGAAAGACTAATACAAAGCCTCATTATATGAATCAAATATAATGTGCAAACCCTGAGAATTGAATTCAAATGCACAGGTTATCAGGGGAAGCCTTACTGTAAAGCCTCCTAGATTGTAAGCTCCTACAGCAGTCACATCTATTCCTGAGTTGTTACAGTTATTTCTAAATTCTGAGATGTCAGGTACTTTGTGTATAACCTGGTTGTTCCATGGAAATTTGGGTACCTGTGTGACACCATGAACTTGGAGCTATAGTTCTGCAGCTATGAAAGTCATTTCCGCATAAAGTAACTGTTTTAAAAAAACTGAAAAAGAGATCACACTTCAATTAGAGTTATGAATGAAGCTGATTGAGTTAGGACTAAGGCAAATCAGACTAAAGTGTAAAGGATGATATTGACAGTGTTTTCAGATTTCAATTTCTGTGTGAGATCAAAGGAAGAGATATGTATTTTGTGCAAAATTTATATTTTCTGTAGCACACTGCCTAATTTAACTTGTATGGTCACTTTATTTGAACACCATAATTACATGGAACCTTGAACAGGGAATAAGATCTTGTTGGTTTGTTAAGGTTAATGTGATGTCTTGGGCAGAAAATAAAAAGTATTTGCAAAGCCCCTTTGATGGATTGATGAAAAATTGGAAATATTAAAATTTCCCACCTGGGGTATTCCTGATAGTTTCACAAGCATTGGGGACTGCCAATTTAATAGGGCAAGCCCCAATCTTCAGGCCTCCCTTATGAAACATTTTCCTGCAAAAGAAAATCTGAGGCTACTTATGACTATGCCTAAGAGCCACCCCCAGAGAACCTCTTTTGTTGCTCAAATGTGGCCTCTGTCTCTAGGCAGACAATGTCAGTGAATTCATTACCCTCCCCACTACATAGGAAATGACTCCCAGTTGTTTAAATCTCTCTAACAACATGGGACCTGACTCATGGGGATGAGCCTGGTCCTGGCATTGTAGAATTTAGAAAGTCTTCTTGGATGAAAAGGGGGAAGAAACTTGAAACAGAATAGAGTTTCACTAGCTGAGAGATTTCAATGTCAAGAGGTTATTCTGGAGGTTATTCTTATGCTATATATATACTTTTGCAAATTTTAGTTTATTGGAATAGCTAGATAGAAATACCTGAAATAGTTGAATGTAATCCAGTAGCCTTGATTCTTGAAGATGATTATAAAACTATATAGCTATTACAGTGTTACTGTGTAATTGTGAAAATCTTACAACTGACACTCACTTTATCCAAGGTATGGACTTTTGAAAGAGAAAACAAAAACAAAAATTAAATGGAAAATACAGGGGATAAGGGGTAGGGGAGGTTTTGGATGTTCCTTTTTTATTTTTATTCTTAATTTGATTTTTATTCTTAATTTGATTTTTTTCTGGAGTAATGAAAATGCTCAAAAATTGATTGTGGTGATGAACACACAACTGTACGATGACACTGAACCATTAATTGTACACTTTGGATGACTATCTGGTATGTGAATATTTCTCAATAAAAATGCTTTAAAAATATGAAAAATGTAAAAGAAAGCAGAACACCATTTAGTCAACCAACACTGTATAATTAGTACAGCACATTGCCATTAATTTAGAGTTAGAATATGAAGGGGGAACTGAGTGCAACAATGAATCAATATCCCAAATGGAAGCATTTATTTGAGAATTCAAGGAAGGGATGCCAGAGTCTTTGCTGTCAGGAGGATCATCCCAAGGGACAAAGGACCATAGGGAGACTCAAAAAATTGAGCTAGTTACAGAAATCCTTCACTGGGTCTCAGGGTGGCAGGATACAGGTCTGAGGTCAGATGGAGTCCACCATCACTTGGCACTCTCCAAAGAGATTCAGCTCCATGTGAAGTAGGGAAAATAGAGGAGGTCCAGTAACCCCATCAGGAAAGCAAGAAGCTGAGATGAGGTTCCCAAGACTAAGAACATTCTAAGCCTTAGATAAGAAACAGTCCTGGTATCAGTGGTTCAGGAGTTTCAAAACCTTATCTCCTCAGCTGGACCTCTGCAGTGTCACCAGATCTCAGCCATCATAATTCTCTAGCTCTACCTTAGGGACAGAGGCTCAGTTCCCTAAATGTCAGTTCACTGAAACAAGAGATCCTGTCTCCCCCTGATGCCTCTAGATTCCACATAGATGGGTTCATTGAGGAATGGTGATACAGCTGAACTGTTTGTTACCCAATATACACAGGGAGCAGGTGATGGGTATGGGGGTCTCATGACTTTTCAGATTTACCAATTAGGAAACTTAGTGGACTGTAACCTTGTCCACCACTTGTGTCACTGAGAAGCCAATGGCACATGGTTTCTTGCCTGGAAAACGACTTGACCTATCTGTCCTCCTGTTCAGGAAGCCTCCTGTTTAATTGGCCCGTGAACAATGTACCTGTGAAGTTCTGCTACACATATATATTGCCAACAACTGCACTCATCTTAGGTCCAACAATGTCAGGCCCATACAGTTGTGGATGGAACATCCACCTGCCTAAGACAGACACTAACATACCTGGACCCATCTGCTTGGGGAACAGTGGGAAATCATCAGGATTTAAGGTGGCTCTTCCACCCTAAAGTATGGACCAACCTGATCAGGAGCAAACCCATAATTCAGAATGAACAAAGTTTGAAGGATGCACACATACAAGGAAAGAAAACCTACAAAACCCACTGTAATTCACTTAGAATTGCCAATTCAGCTGCTACAATATTGCCTGTATGTTCTTGCTGTATGCATACATCCTGATCAGAAACATAGCCTCACTCCCACAATCATACACAGTGGTTCTCAGGTAAATGTATAATAAAGGTAATCTGCTCTCCAGGAGATAAGTTTGTGGAATAAATATTCCCACCGTAGCTGATTTCAAGCTACCAACCTAATGTTACTGAAAGTAGAGCTGGAGAAAGATAAGCACCAACATTGATCCCATGTTTCTATGCAGAAGCATCAACAAAACTGTTCCTCTTTCATAGGAATATGTGCACTGGATGGATGTGTACCTTGAGTAGGACCGTCAATTCCTACCCTACATATACAAAATACCCTACATATCTCTAGAGCACACAACCCCTCACATATCCTTGACACACATTCCCAATCTTGCCCATACACTAAAGTATACAGTCATACTGCCTCTTATATCTAAATATTTACACTCAAAATCTCCCATTCTGAGTACTCATATCCTTCTCTTACCACTGCATTCACACCTAACATTTGCTTGAATACAAACATGTACAATAAATGCACTACTGCTATACTCACCCTAAATAACCTACATACCCACAACTCTCTAAAACCATCAAGTACACAAAGATTTATCTCATGCACCACCCCATAATTGACCTACATGCAGTTCCACAACCACAGTACACCCATGTTAGACAATTTCATAGGAGCCACAAAACCTGTACCTGTAACATGTATTTTCCAATACATGTTATAAATTTTCCACATGTCCAAGAATACATACTTTGTGAACTGCATTTACATAAATGAACATATAGTTACAAATACCCCATAGACATCAATCACATACAAGACCACCTCACAAACACTGAAAATATACACAAGGAACTGCAACAAATTCTTCAAGCATTACATTCCAGAATAATTATTAAGACATTCAGTAAGGAGGGTGGGGCAAGAAGGCAGAGTGCTGAGTTGTGAGTTTTAGTTACTCCTCCAGGGCAGTAGGTAGAAAGCCAGAAAATGCATGGACCAGACACCACAGAGCAATTTGACTTGGGCATACATCATACAACACTCACAAATGCATGGAACAGCTGAGGTTAGCAAAATCTGGAAGTTGTCATAGCCAGGGGACCTGTGTCCCTCCCTGCCAGGCCTAGTCCCATGGGAGGAGGGGCCATTGGTGCTGGGAACCAGGATGGAGAACTACAGTTGAAGCTCTGAAAGAAAACTCAGACTCCTGATCCAAAACTCCAAACATAGACCAGACACTGGAGAATCTGGGAGCAGTCAGCTCAGTGGAGAGGATATAGGGCTAGCAAAAACAGAAAAAAAAAACCCAAAATAGAAACAGAGACTTTCTAGAGTTCCAGTGAACATAAAACTAAGAAGGGCAGGCTCAAACAGAATCAGGTGTATATGTAAATTCAGAGGGTGAGGACCCTTGTCTGAAGAGCCAGTTTCTCTGCTTTCTTGATTGTTCCTTAATGGCCCAAATCTTCTTGTCTCTGAGCATTTCAATAGCCAAGTATATCTGCAAGGGGGGCAATTCTGTTTTCTATCTTTCTTTTTCTGAAACAATTACTCTAAAAAGCCCATTACAGAAAGCCTCAAAGACTTGCAATTTGGGTCTAGGCAAGCACACAGCTAAGATAGCTCTGAGGGACAAAACAATAAGTCCACTGGCTGAGAATATTTGCTAAACATGATATCTTCACAAGAAAAGGAGGGCATTACCTCACAGCCGTCTTCCTGCTGGGCTGCAAATGCCCCTGTCTGGAGCCAGTGCCACAGCCCAGAGCTGCCCCAAACAACCCACTGTGATGGGAAGTTTTTCCAGCAACACAGGCATATGCCACAATATCTGGCAGGGACAATAGCCTTTTGTGCACCTGCAGCTAATTGTCCCAATGCTGGCAAGGCAGAGCTGTGTGGAAAGGGGGAAATTAACATGCCCAACTCAGCCATCCCTTCAGCAGGCTGGGAAAGACCCTACATGGCCCTGTGGCCCAGAACTTCCCTTGGGGGATGGTGCTCACCTGTGACATAGCAAGCCTTCCCTCAGCAGAGGCCCTAGGAAAACACAGTTTGGAATAGAGATCCACTCACAAGTCCCAGGGACCATATGCCAATACCAAGGACTTGTGGGTTAGTGGCACAGACAAACTGTGGTGAGACTGAAGTGAAGGATTAGACTATTGCAACAGCTCTAAATCTCCAGGAACATCTGGGAGATTTGATTATTAAAGATGCACTCTCTCCCTAAGTGTTCAGACACATGCCTCACATTCAGGGCAGACAGCACAAACTACACATGCAAACTTGGTGCACAAACTGGAGCCCCAAAAGACACAGACCCCCACTCACCAGAAAGACAAAGTTGGGGAGAACTGGCTTGAGAGGGATAGGTGGCTCGTGGATGTCACCTGCTGGTTAGTTAAAGTGTACTCCATGAAGCTGTAGATCTGACAAATTAGACATAAGTGTTTGAATCAGTCTACATATCCTAAAAGAACCCTATCAAGTTAAGCAAATGACAAGAGGCCAAAAACAACAGAAAGTTATAAACCATGTGAAAAAACCAGATGATATGGATAACCCAAAACCAAACACCCAAATCAAAAGATCGGAGGAGAAACAGTTCTTGGAGAAATTAATCAAAGTACTAAAGACAAACAATGAAACCATGACACAAGATAGATAGAAAGGGATAAAGAAGACATTGCAAGAGTAAATAAAAAATAGAACATCTTATGGAAATCAAAGAAACTGTCAACCAAATAAAAAAGATTCTGTATACTCACAGTAGAAGACTACAGGAAGTTGAACAGCGAATCACTGATCTCAAGGATGACAGAATCAAAAATGAAAGAACAAAAGAAAGAATGGGGGAAAAATTTTTAAAAATCATAATGACCTCAGGGATATGATAGATAATATAAAATGTCCAAATATAATAGTCATTGGTCTTCTAGAAGGGAAAGAGAAGGGTAAAGGTCTAGGAAGAGTATTCAAAGAAATTGTTGGGGAAAACTTTCCAAAACTTCTAAATACCATAACTACACAAATCATAAATGCCCAGTGAACTCCAAAATAGAAACAATCCAAATAAACCCACTCTGAGACATATTCTGATCAGATGGCCAAATAACAAAGAGGAGAAAGACCTGAAAGAAGCAAGAAAAAAGCAGCTCACCACTTACAAAGGTAACAGCATAAGACTAAGTAGTGACTACACAACAGCCAACATGAAGGCAAAAAGGCAATGGCATGACATATTTAAAATTGTGAGAGAGAAAAATTGCCAACCCAGAATTCTTTATCCAGCAAAGTTCTCCTTCAAATTTGAGGGAGAGCTTAAATTTGTCACAGACAAACAAATGCAGAGAGAAGTTGCTAACAAAAAACCTGCCCTACTTGAGATACTAAAGGGAGCCATACCAACAGAAAAACAAAGAAAGGAGAGACAGAGATGGAGAAAGATTCAGTACTAAAGAGATTCAGTATGGGTACATTAAAGGACATTAAGTGAGAGAGGGAAAAATCTATCTGACAGAACAAAGGACAGGATGGCTGATTCAAGGAATAGCTTAATATTAATAATGTTGAATGTAAATGGATTAAACTATGCAATTAGAAGATATAGATTGACAGAATGGATCAAAAAATATGAACCATCAATATGTTGCATAAAAGAGTCTCATCTTAGACACAGGGACACAAAAATATTGAAAGTGAAAGGATGGAAAGAAATATTTCATGCAAGCTACAGCCAGAAGAAAGCAGGAGTAGCAATATCAATCTCAGATAAAATAGACTTTAAATGCAAGGATGTTATGAGAGAAAAAGAAGTGCACTATATGCTAATAAAAGGGGCAATTCAACAAGAAGAAATAACAATCATAAATATTTGTGCACCTAATCAAGTGCCACAAAATACATGAGAAAAACACTGGCAAAATTAAATGAAGCAATTGATGTTTCCCCAATAATTGTGGGAGATTTCAACACATCACTGTCTCCTATAGGTTAACCAGACAACCAACAAGGAAATTGAAAACCTAAACAATCTGATAAATGAATTTGATTTAACAGAATTCTATAGAGCAATACATCCCAAATAACCAGGATAGACGTTCTTCTCTAGTGCTAAGGGAACTTTCTCCAGAATAGATCATATGCTGGGACATAAAACAAGCCTCAATAAATTAAAAAAAATGAAATTATTCAAAGCATATTCTTTGGACACAATGGAATACAATTAGAAATCAATAACCATCACAGACAGAAAATTCACAAATACCTAGAGGTTAAACAACACATTCCCAATCAGTGGGTTAAAGATGAAAGAGCAAGACAAATTGCTAAATATATAGAGATGAATGAAAATGAGAGCACAGCATATCAAAACCTATGGGATGCAGCAAAAGTGATACTGAGGGGGAAATTCACAGCACTAAACGCATACATCAAAAAGGAAGAAAGAGCTAAAATCAAAGAACTAATTGAGCAAATGAAGAACCTAGAAAATTAACAGCAAACCAATCCTAAACCAAGTAGAAGAAAACAAATAAGGATTAAAGCAGAAATAAATGACCTAGAGAATAAAAAACAATAGAGAGAATAAATAACACCAAAAGTTTGTTCGAGAATCTCAGCAAGTTTGACAAGCCCCTAGCTAGAGTGACAAAATCAAAAAGAAAGAAGACCCACATAAATAAAATAATGAATGAGAGAGGGGACATTGCTGCAGATCCCAAAGAAATTAAAAAAAAATTATGAGGATACTATGAGCAACCATAAGCCAACAAACTGGATAATATAGGGGAAATGGAAAATTTTCTGGAAGCATATGAACAACCTAGACCGACCAGAGAAGAAATAGAAGACCTCAACCAACCAATCACAACCAAAGAGATCCAATCAGTCATCAAAAAGCTTCCCACAAATAAATGCCAAGGGCCAGATGGCTTCACAGGGGAATTCTACCAAACTTTCCAAAAAAAACAACTGACACTAATCTTACTTAAACTCTTTCAAAACATTGAAGAAAATGGAATACAACCTAAGACATTTTATGCAGCTAACATCAATCTAATACCAAAACAAGGTAAAGATGCTACGAAAAAGGAAAACTACAGGCCAATCTCCCTAATGAATATAGATGCAAAAATTCTCAACAAAACACTTGCAAATCAAACCCAAAGACACATTAAAAAAATCATACACCATGACCAAGTTGGGTTCATTCCAGGCCTGCAAGGATGGTTCAACATAAGAAAATCCATCAATGTATTACCACACATTAACAATTCAAAAGAGAAATATCAAATTATCATCTCAATAGATGCTGAAAATGCATTTGACAAAATCCAACATCCCTTTTGATAAAAACAGTTCAAAAGGTAGGAATTGAGGAAAACTTGTTCAATATGATAAAGAGCATATATGAAAAAGCAACAACTGGAATAGTACTCAATGTTGAGAGACAGAAAGCCTTCCCTCAAAGATCAGGAATGAGACAATGATGCCTGCTGTTACCACTGTTATTCAGTACTGTGCTAGAAGTATTAGCCAGGGCAATCCAGCACGACAAAGAAATAAAAGGCACCCAAATTGGAAAGGAAGAAGTAAAACTGTCAGTATGTGTAGATGATATGATCTTATATCTGGAAACCCTGAGAAATTGATGATACAGCTAGTAGAGCTAATAAACAAATTTAGCAAATTAGAGGGATACAAGATTAATGCACATAAGTTAGTAATGTTCTATGTGCTAGAAATGAACAAAGTGAAGAGATAGTCAAGAAAAAGATATCATTTTCAATAGCAACCAAAAAAATCGAGTACCTAGGAATAAACTTAACCAAATATTTAAAGGACTTATACAAAGAAAATTGCATAACTGTACTAAAAGAAATAGAAAGGGTCCTTAAAAGATGGAAAAATATTCCATGTTCATGGATAGGAAGGCTAAAGGCTAAATGTAGTTAAGATGTCAATTCTACCCAAATTTATCTAGAGATTCAATGCAATCCTAATAAAAATTCCAACAACCTACTTTGCAGACTTGGAAAAGATAGTTATCAAATTTATTTGGAAAGGGAAGATGCCTCAAATTGCTAAAACCACTCTAAAAAAGAAAAGCAAAGTGGGAGGACTTACCCTCCCTGACTTTGAAGTTTATTATATAACCACAGTTGTCAAAACAGCATGGTACTGGCATAAAGATAGACTTATTGATCAATGGAATCAAATTGTGAATTTGGAGATAGATCCCCAGATCTATGGTTGACTGATCTTTGATAAGGCCCCGAAAACCACTGAACTGGGACACAACAGTCTTTTCAACAAATGGGTCTGAGAGAGTTGGATATCCATATCCAAAAGAATGAAAGAAGACTCCTACCACACACACTACACAAAAATTAACTCAAAGTGGATCAAAGACCTCAATTTAAAAGAGTACTGTAAAACTCCTAGAAGATAATGAAAGGAAACATCTTCAAAACCTTGTATTAGGTGGCCACTTCCTAGACCTTACACCCAAAGCACAAGCAACCAAGGGAAAAGTAGATAAATGGGAACTCCTTAAGCATAGAAGTTTCTGTACCTCAAAGGAATATGGCAAAAGGGATGAGGCAGCCAACTCAATGGGAAAAAAATATTTGGAAACCATGTGTTTGACAAAAGACTGATATCTTGCATGTATAAAGTAATCTTACAACTCAATGACAATAATACAGATAGCCCAATTATAAAAGGGGCAAAAGTTATGAAAAGACAGTTCTCTGAAGAGGAAATACAAATGGCCAAGAAACATATGAAAAAATATTCAGCTTCACTAGCTCTTAGAGAGTTGCAAATTAACACCAGAATGAGATACCATCTCATACCAATTAGAATGGCTGCCATTAAACAAACAGGAAACTACAAATGCTGGAGAGGATGTGGAGAAACTGGAATTTTTATTCATTGTTGGTTGGACTGTAAAAAGTTTCTGCCACTCTGGAAGTCAGTCTGGCACTTCTTAGAAAACTAGATATAGAGTTACCCCTCAATCCAGCAAATGAACTTCTCAGTATATACCTGGAAGATCTGAAAGCAGTGACATGAACAGATATTTGCACACCAACAGTCTTAGCAGCATTATTCACAATTTCCAAGAGATGGAAACAACCCAAATGTCCTTCAACAGATGAGTGTATGTATAAAATGTGGTATATACATACAACGGCATATTACATGGCAGTAAGAAGGAAAGATGTGAAACGTATGACAACATGGATGAACCTTGAAGACATAATGCTGAGTGAAATAAGCCAGGCACAAAAAGAAACGTATTATATGCTACCACTAATGTGAATATTGAAAAATGTAAAACTAGTGGTTTATAATGTAGAATGTAGGGGACATAGCAATAGAGAGGAATTAATGAAGGGGGAATGATAACCCAATAAGAACAGATAAACTATTGTGGGTAAATTTAACATTCTGGGAATGCCCACGAATGACTATGGTTTGTTAATTTCTGGTGGATATGGTAGGAACAAGTTCACAGAAATGTTCCTATGTTAGGTTATTTTCTTGGGGTAGAGTAGGAACAATGTGGAAGTAAAATAGTTATTTTAGGTTAGTTGTCTTTTTCTTACTCTCCTGTTATGGCTTGTTTGAAATGTCTTTTTGCATGTTTTTAAAAAATTTTTATACAGTTATTAGTTAATTTAAAAAAGAGTTAATTAAAAGAAAACAATGAAAACAATATGTAGCTCTCCCCTGAGGAGCTGGTGGAGAATGCAGGGGTGTTGGGCTTCCCCACCTTGATGGCTGCTAATGTGCTCACAGATATGAGGGACTGGTGGCTTTATGGGCTGAGCTCTCTATCATGGGACTTGAACTTGGGAAGACTGTTTCTGTAAAGGAGAGGCTAGGCCTGCCTATAATTATGCTTAAGTGTCTCCTCCTGAATGTCTTTGTTGCTCAGATGTGTCCCTCACTCTCTAGCTAAGCCCACTTGGCAGGTGAAATCACTGCCCTCCCCCCTACATGGGATCTGACACCCAGGGGAGTAAATCTCCCTGGCACCGTGGAAGATGACCCTTGGGGAGGAATCTAGACCTGGAATCATGGGATGTAGAACACCTTCTTGACCGAAATGGGGGATATGAAAGGAAATAAAATAAGCTTCAGTGGCAGAGATATTCCAAAAGGAGCTGAGAGTTCCCTCTGGTGAGCACTCTTAATCACAATATAGACAACCCTTTTTAGGTTCTAATAAATTGAACTACCTAGCAGGAAATACCTGAAACTATCAAACTACTACCCAGAACCCTTGAATCTTGAAGAAGATTGTATAAAAATGTAGATTATGATGGGTGACAATGTGATTGGGGAAGATATATTGACCACACTCCCCTTTGTCCAGTGTATGGATGGATGGATGGATGAGTAGAAAAATGGGGGAAAAAGGCACCCAAGTTCTTTTTTACTTTAAAAGTTTTTTTCGCTTTAATTTTTATTCTTATTATTTTTCTGTGTGTGGTAATGAGAATGTTCAAAAATTAATTTTGGTGATGTGCGCACAACTATATTATGGTACTGTGAATGTATGCTTTATATGACTGCATGGTATGTGAATATATCTCAATATAATTGAATTTAAAAGGACGGTCAATGTTATTACATGGAATTATCCACTTTTGATATTTTTATTTGAAACATGAAGGCAGAAAATCTAAAATTTGGGATAGATCCTATACACCTTGGTCATTTTCAATATGGCCAAATGAACATTTTCCTCTTTCTTGCTATTGTCATCCTCTTTTCAGTCATCCAGGTGCAAAATAGCCTACCAATTCAACTCTTCCAAATGGACACTGAACTCCACACTCCAATGTAGTTTCTACACAGTCAGCTCTCCTTTATTAGCATGATGTACATCTCCACCACTGTACCCAAGAGGGAAACTTTCTTTCATATAATAAGACCATTATTTTCATATTTAAACATCTTCATTTTTGGGCATTGGTGGGATTAAAACACTTCTTGGTTTCATGCCTTGTGATTGATATTTAGCCGTCTGTCCCTCTTTATGCTATCCTGTGCTCATGAGCAAAATGAAGTGTTTGTTCATTGACATAAATATGTGGGTTAGTGGTTCCATCAAATTTTTAATACATAATTTTTATGTATTTCAATTAGTATTTTATAGGACTTGGCTCATTAACCATTTTTTTATTTTCACGAATTTCCATCTCCCTATTGACATTGGTGTCAGTTCTGTTCCCAGTATATTTATACACACCTTCTTGAGTGGACTCTTTATTTTGCTGCTATCATTCATGGACTTTCTAGCTTCTTATTCCCATGTGTTCAACGTAGTGTTCCAGATGAGCTCAAATAAAGTATAGAAAAGTCTATCTTTACTTTTTCCTCCCACCTGGCTTTGGCAAGTATATTCTATGGAATGATTTTTTTCCACCTATATGAGAGCACACTCTTTATGCTCCATTGAACAGGACAAAGTGGTAGCAGTGTTCTACACCATCACTACACTTTTTCTGAACTAATTTATATAAACCTTGAGGAATCACAAAGCCAAGGATGCCATGAGATGATTTTGAGGTGATGAAAGTTGTACACATGTGATTTTAAGAACCCCATATTGATTTAAATTGCAGCACATATAATGGCTTCACTAATCTGCTGCTTGGAAAGATGTGACTGTATAAGGGCTTTCCCTGACTGTCTGGGAGGGGAGTTCCCAGATAATGGATAACAATGCAAGGGTATGGCTGAATATCTGTTTGCTAAGAAGATTTAGTATAAGGCTTCTGAATACTGACAAACTTCTCAAAGGAAGTCAGAATTGGAAATATAATTGTCAAGGAAGGATCTTTGAAAGATACTTTGGTCCAATGGCTTGGACCCATTAAAATTTTCATTAAAACCATGAAGGATTTTCAGAATTTTTATGCAAAGGATTGTTGCCAGTATGGACTGAAAGGGATAGAGATAGAAAAAAGCAAAGGAAAAATGACTTTATGGCAGACCTGTGGAGCAGAGTTCTGAGAAAAGGCTTGGAGCTCTTGGTACTCAAAGAGTTTGGTCCCTATGGCCCAGTTGTGGGGAAACATTGGCTATCACTTCAGTTCTTGCTGAAACCATCACCATTTGGACTCCTTGATTTTGGAATTCTGGCCTCTAAAATTGAACTAATAAATTTTTGTTTATATGCCAGCTCATTGTGTAGTATTGTCATAGCATCTGTAGTAAACTAAGACAAAAGCCAATCATGATGCATTGGGAAACAGTTATTGAGTTAAATAGACCTTTAATATGAAGGTTTTCTTGTTGTTAATCTGGCAAGGATATTGATAGTATTTAACATTTTCTATAACTATTCCAGAGAGTTCCAAATTCCATAATCATCTTGTTTTTGTCTCTCAGTGTTGTCTTTGCATTTCCTAAGACCTTCTTAGATGAAATCCCTCTTTCACACTTCAGTAGCGATCTTCTGTTACCGATAGTGAAGCCCTGTTCATTAGCTGTTTATGAGTGGAAGTGGGAAAGCATTTGAATGGTTTATCATTAAGTCTCAGTCTTCATAATGATTTTCAGTTTTAACCCATTAAAATATGGTAAGGGTAGTGATTGTGTAATTGAATAAAGAACATTTCACTACATGGTATGTCTCTAACAAGCTTTTAATTTTTTGTATTATTTTGTTTTGTTTTAAATACAGATAAATGTGAATACTAGTCATCTCAAATTTTTAACCAAAGTATAAAATTGTTATCCACAATAACCATACTTTTATTCGTGGCACCCTTAGGTTTGAATTACCATACACTTCAAATAAGGAGTATACACTCCTCTGGGAGAGCACAGAACTCTCTGTTCTTACCTTAAGCCCTTATCAGATGTGTGGTTTCCAAATATTTTCTCTTATTGTTTCTTGTGCCTTTCCACCCTATGACAAGTTTCTTTGAAGCACAAGTACTCAATTTTGAGAAGGTCCTATTATCTGTTTGCTGTTTCATTGCTTGTGCTTTGGCTAGAACTTGAAGATATTTTCCTACACTTTTTTCCAGGAGTTTAATGGTACATTTCCTATATTTAGGCCTTTGATCCATTTTGAGTTAACTTTTTATAGGGTGTGAGATTGGAGTTCCCTTTCAGTCTTGTGTGTATAGACACCCAGTTTTAACAACACCATACAGAGATTGTTCGGTCCCACCTGAATGGACTTGAAAGCCATGTCAAAAGTCAATTGACCATAGATCTGAGCATCTATTTTGGAATTTTCAATTTTATTCCATTAATTGATATATCTATCTTGATGTCAGCATCATGCTGTTTTGACCCCTGTGGCTCTAAAATGTGCTTTAATTTCAGTAAGCATGTGATCTCCCACTTCATTCTTCTTTTTTCATGATGTTTATGGCTATTTGAGACCATTTACCTATCCAAATAAATTGAAAATTAGCTTTTACATTCCTGCAAAGTAGGTTGTTGGAATCTTCATGGTTATTGCATTGACTTCATAGATCAATTTGGGTAGAAATAACATCTTAAGTACAGTTATTCTTCTAATCCATGAAAACAGGATATCTTTCCATTTTTTAGGTTCTTCTTTGATTTCTACTAGCAATTTTTTTTGCAATTTTCTGTGTATAGGTTCTTTACATTCCATGTTAAGTTTATTTCTAGATATTGGATTCTCTTACTTTGTATTGTAAATGAAATTTTTTTCTTGATTATGTCCTCAGATAGCTCATTACTAGAATAAAGAGACACCACCAGTTTTTGTGTATTGATCTTGTGTTCTGACAATTTGCTGAACTCATTTATTAGCTCAGTTACCTTTGCCATGGTGTTTTATTTCTGGGTTCCTAATTATGGGATCATGTTGTCTGCAAGAAGTGGAACTTTTACTTCCTTTCAAATTTGGATGCCTTTTATATCTTTTTCTGGCCTATTTGTTCTAGCTGAAACTTCTAGCACAATTTTGAATAACAGTGGTGACAGGGGGCATCCTTGCCTTGTTTCCAATCTTAAAGGGAAAGTTTTAAGTCTCTCACCATTGAGTATGATGTATCAGTGAGTTTTTCATGTATGCCCTTTATCATGTGGAGGAAGTTTCCTTTGACTTCTACCTTTCAAAGTATTTTTATGAAGATAGGGTGCTGAATTTTGTGAAATGCCTTTCCTGCATCAAACAAGATGACCATGTAGTTTTTCCATTCTGATTGTTAATGTGGTCTGTTGCATTAACTGGTTTTCTTGTGTTGGCCTACCCTTGTATACTTGGAATATAAACTATTTGGTCAGGGTGTATAATTCTTTTAATGTGCTATTTGATTCACCTTGCAAGTATTTTGTTAAGGATTTTTACATCTGTATCCATTAGAGAGATTGGTCTGTAGGTTTCTTTTCTTGAGGTATCTTTATGAGGCTTTGGTGTTAGGGTGATAGTTGTCTTCATAGAATGTGTTAAGTCATGTACCTTCTTCTTCAGCTTTGTGTAAGACTGAGCTAGTTTGAATCTGTTATGTACCTCATAGTAGGCCATATTCTTTTAATCCAATCTTGCAGGAGCAGGCCTACTGTGGGTGGGACATTTTGATTATGCTGTTTCCATGGAGATGTGACAATGTGACACTGCCCCTTCAAAGGTTAGTCTTAATCCTTTACTGGGGTCTTTTAAGAGAGCTAATGGAGAGATAGGTAGAGATAGAGAGAGAGATAGATATATATATAGAGAGAGAGATATATATAGATAGAGAGATAGAGATAGAGATAGAGATAGAGATAGATAGATAGATAGATAGATAGATAGATAGATAGATAGAGAGTGAGTGAGTGAGAGAGAGAGAGAGAGAGAGAGAGAGAGAGAGAGAGAGAGAGAGAGAGTTTAGACAGAAATTCCCTGGGAGAAACAAGCAAGGAGCTGAGAAAAGCTAAGATATGTAATCCAGAGTTTGCCCCTGGGAAAAGGTAAGAGGGAAACTTTGAGATACATTTTGAACAGAATCTAAGACATGCAATCCTGAGTTTCCAGTCAGGGCAGCTAAGAGAGAAGCCAAGAGAAACAGAAGCCCAGAGTCATTTTGGACAAATCTATTTTGAAACCAGATTCCAGGAATAGAAGGACTAGCAGAAGCCACCATGAGTCTTGTCATGTGGCAGGGAGGATGTCACTGGCCACTCCTCAGAGAAGGTATTGTCCTCTTGATAATTTGTGACATTGTCATGGCCTTACAGCTGTAAATTTATGAACTAATAAATCCCCATTGTTAAAGTCAGTCCATTTCTGGTATATTGCATTTGGGAAACTTTAGCAAAGTGAAACAAATCTTTTGACAAGTATAGTATTAATTTTTCTTGGAATGCTTGGTAAAATACACCTGTGAAGCCATATGATCTTTTCATTGTTGGGATTTTTTTGATGATGGATTGAATCTCTTTACTTGTGATTGGTTTGTTGAGGTGTTCTAAATATTTGCAAGTGAGTGTAGGTTGTTCATATGTTTCTAGGAAGTTCTCCAATTCATCTAATTTACCTGGGTTGTTGCAAACAGTTGTTTCATAGTAAACTCATAGGAACTTTTTTCTTTCATCATAGGCTGTGGTAATGATGCCCTCTTTTTTCTGATCTGATTTATTTGTATTGTCTTGTCTCTTTGTTAGCATAGCTAACATTTTTTCAATTTTATGAATCTTTGCAAAGAACCAACATTTGGTTTTATAGATTTTCTCTTCCCCATTACATTTATTTCTGCTCTAATATGTGTTATTTCATTCTGCCTGCTTGCTTTGGGATTAGTTTGCTGGTCTTTGTTCAGTTTTGTCACTGGTTTTACCTTTTTCTTCCTTTTTAATGTAGGCATTTAGGGATATAAATATTCCCCTCAGCACTGCCTTCACTGCATTCCATAGTTTTGATCTGTTGTGTTCTCATTTTCATTTTTCTTGAGATATTTTCTGATTTCTCTTACATTTTTTCTTTGACTCACTGATTGTTTAAGAGCATTTGTTTAAGCATTATATATTTGTAAATTTTCTGGCTTCATATTGATTTCCAGCTTCATTTCATTATGATAAGATAAAGTGCTTTGTATAATTTCAATCTTTAGAAAACTTTTAAGTGATGTTTTTGCCCCCATATCCTGGAGAATGTTCGTAAGTACTGGAGGAGACTCTTTATCCTGCTATTTGGGGTGCAATTTTCTATACATCTGTTATGTTTAGTTCATCTATCATATTATTTATGTTCTCTGTTTCCTACTGATACTTTGTTTAAATATTCTATCTATGTATAGAGAGGTGTGTTGAGGATTCCCACTATCATTTAGAGACATCTATTACTCTCTTCATTTTTGCCAGTGATTGCCTCATGTACTTTGGGCACCTTGATTAGTGCATAAATAATAGTGACTATTATTTCTTCTTGGATAATTGGCATTTTTATGAATCTAGAGTGTCCTTATTTATCTCATAACTTTGCATTTAAAGTCTATTTCATCTGAAATTAATATAGCTGTCCCAGCTATTTTTATTTTTGATTTAGTTACTGCTTATGTGAAATATCTTTTTACATTCTTTCAGTTTCAATCTATTTGTATCATTGGGTCCCAAATGAGTCTCTTGTAAAAAGCATATAGATGGATCATATTATTTTAAAATCATTCTGCCAATCTTCCATTTGATTGAGGAGTTTAACATTCAATGTTATTACTGTAAAAGTAGTACTTACTACAACCATTTTATCCTTTTGTTTTATTTGTCAGATATATTTTCTTCTCTCTTTTTCTTCTTTTTTTTATTCTTACTAACAACCTTCATTTCTTTACAACCTTTTGAAGCCGTATGTTCTTTTTGTCATTGCAGGCTTTTTGATGATAGATTGAATCTTGCTGGTGATTGGTGTACTGAGGTCTTCTAAATATTCACAAGTTCATGTATGGTGTTTGCATGTTTCTAGGAAGTTGTTCAAGTCATCTAATTTACCTAGGTTTTTGACTTCTCTCTCCTGTCTTTTCTTTTTCGCTAGCAGTATTCCCTTCAGTAGCTGTCATAGGCAAGTTCTGTTTTAATGAACTCTCTCAGGTTCAGTTTATCTGTGCCTATTTTTAACTTCTCATTTTTGAAGGATAACTTATCTGGGAGTAGAATTCTTTACTGCCAATTTTTCACTTTCTGTATCTTATATATATCATACCACTGTCTTCTCACCTCTACAGTGTCAGATGAGAAATCAGTGCTTAGTCATATTTGGCTTCCCTTGTATTCAATTAATCACTTTTCTCTAACTTTATTCAGAATTTTCTGCCTGTCTTTGGCATTTGACAGTCTGATTTGTATGTGTCTTTGAGTGTGCCTAATGAGATTTATATTGCTTGGAGTATGTTGGGATTCTTGTATTTGCATATTTTAATCCTTTATAAGGGTGGGGAAATTTTAGCAATTATTTCTTCAAATATTTTCCCACCCCTTTTCCATTCTTTCTTTTTCTGGGACATCCATGATATATATGTTTGTACACTGTCAATCCTTTCTCTGAGACACTGCCTGAATTTTTCCATTCTTTCCTCCAATTGTTCTTCTTCCTGTGTGAATTCATTTCCTCTATCTTCTAGCTTGTGAATTTTTTTTGCCTCTTCTAGCTCTAGTATCTGTCATTTCTTTCATTTCCATAAGGTCTCTTACTTTCTTATAGTGTTCCAAATTGTCCCTTGTGCTCTCCTAGTGTCTCCCTAGTATCCTTTACCTCTTAATGAATATTTTCCTTCATTACCATGAATTGATTTAGGAGATTTGTTTGAAAATCTTTGATTAGTTGTTCCAAGTTCTGTGTCTTCTTTGGCTTTTAAATTTGTTCATTTATCTGGGCCATATTTTACTCTGTTTTAGTATGCCTTGTATTTTTCTATGTGATTTCTGGTCATCTAATTGTCTTCATGGATCTATTCTGGAGGTTGATTTATCTCTTTTATGTAGGATTTAGTTGTTGCCTCACTTTGTTTTAGGGCATTGTTTTGACAGTTGGATCATCAGTATTCCCCCACCAAAACAGGGCCTATGTACCTTAACAGGGTGTGTAGATAAGCTCCAATGGGCCTTGGATAGACTTTGAAGACACTCCAAAAAGCCCTGCTTTTACCCTCTGCACTTTTAACCTGCCCAGCAGATTGTGTTCTGCAACGACCTTCAGTGTCTGACCAGTATGGGCTGAAACTGTAGGCATTCCATTTCTTCATCTGCAGGGCAGTATCTGGCTCAGTGTTGGGCTGTGTCTCTTTCTTTACTTGGGACAGAGGACTCTAGCATCCACCCCAATTCATAGCTATCCCTCAGGCAAGGATTGGACTGCCTGTTCTTTCTCCCCTCAAAGGAGGGTGATTG
Source organism: Choloepus didactylus (assembly GCF_015220235.1). NCBI lineage: Eukaryota > Metazoa > Chordata > Mammalia > Pilosa > Megalonychidae > Choloepus > Choloepus didactylus. Next base: position 3,996,759 of record NW_023637577.1, read on the forward strand.
GTACCAAGAGCCAAAACCAGAATCACAGTCTCTGCACACATTTTCTCATTCTCTTTGTCATGCACTGACCTTCTCTTTGAAATGTCCTCCAGTGTACATTCAGTTCCTAACACATGATCTGTACAGATTCTTCATAGCTAATTGCTACTTTTTGGAAAGAAATAGGTTCTGCCATACCCTTCTGAAATATTCATTTTGAAAGATTTCCCTTGGGGTCCTATTGAATTCCACACTTCTCCATGGCTTGTGTCCTGCCCTGGGTTTGGACTTGGTCTCCTTGGATATACATGGATATTTGTCTCATTTTGTGAGGGATTTTACAGTCTGTGCCCATGGTTGGTGGTGGGGTCCAGTGCTGCCTCTGGGCACTCACAAGCCACATGGGACTGAGAGAGAGGGAGGGAAGGAGATTGTGCATTCTGTAACAGGAATTTCCTATCTGATACTTTTCTTTCTTTGATTCAACATTTGTGGGATCCTTCTCCAGTTTTTATATCCCTCCAGAGTTCTAAGCAAGTGAGATTTGTTCTTTTTTTACAGAATCATTGGTAAAGGTTTTCAATAGTTGGCTAACATTGCCATGTTGATCCCCAACATTTAAAAAATATCACTAAGAACAATGGTCTTGACAGTTTGAGTTTCAGCTTACAGTCTTCCACTAGCAGTAGGGAAAATAAAGCTGCTAAAACCCCTCTCCTTGATTGAACTCAGTCTAGGAACCCCTGAACTCTCCCAAATTATATACCAACCTCTTCTTTTGGGGAAATTGTGTTTGAGTGACATTCTCTCCAGGGGCCCTGAGTACCAAATTTTTAATATCTACAGGCCTCCGCTACCTTCCTGCTTTCAAATAGGATGTTCAAACTGAGAGCATTAAGAATTGCCCACAAAATCTGACTATGGCATGGAAAGACAAGAGATATAAAGGAAGAAGCAGAAAACACCTTCACCATGGCCAGGGCTTCTGCTTTCTACATGGAATATTTGGCTACTTAGATGTGCAACCCATCATATGCCTTGTTAGAAGAAAATAGTGTACATCATTATATGGGGTGACTACCTTTGGCCTATCCCTTTCTGAAAAATCCATAATGGAAACATGGGAGATGCAGCCTTTCTGTATATGCCAGTGCTAATATGTGGTGAAGTTTTGGAACCAGGGCTGGGCTTGGGGTGAGGAAAGTGAGGCAGGGATGAGCAAGTACATGGAGAGAATCCAATCTTCATTTAACATTTCTATATTTAGTTCTGCCAGGATTTTAAAAATTAATTTGATATTTGAAAGCATTGCATAACTTTTTTTCTTGATTACTGAGGCTTTGACTCCATGCATAAATTTTGCATCCCGGTTGACTTACCCCCATCCCTAGATTATCACCTGGAATAAACACCTATCATGCTTTAATGTACCATTCTTTCTTCTTATGTGCATTAATCTGCATCATCTGAGTTCTGCTCTATGAGCATAGATTACTTTCATAATAAGAAAAAAATCAGCTCTAGAAATCAAGATCACCCTAGGGAATGAATTTATGTGTTGATCTGGGGATTGGACAAAGCAAAGAACATAAAAGTACCCTGAGACATGTCAATAGAAATGTCCCAAACTAAATGCAGAGAGATAAAAGTGAAAAAAGCAAAAAGAATAGCCAAGAGATGTGAGAAAATTACAAAGGTTGTGACATAGTATAGTTGAAATATTCAGATAAGAAAGAAAGAAACAGAAGAAATATGTAATATAATAATGTCTGAGTATTTTACAAAATTAAAGGCAGACACTGGGCTATGGACACAGTGTATTCAGAGAACCCCAGGCAAGATAAATATCACAAATTCTACAATGGGCATATCATATACTAAACAAGATAAACCAAAAATAAACAGGTAGTTTTCTAAAATGTCAGAGGGGTGGTAAGGAAGTAATGAACATAAAACAACAAAATCTAGTTACTTCAGGAGGAACAACTGTGAGAATGGCATTGGAATTCTCTTCTGAAGCCATGCAAAGAAGGAGAAAGTAGAGTGAAATAATTGAAGTGGGGAAAGGAAATATAAAATGTACCAACCAAGAAATCTGTATCCAGGGAATTGATTCAAGGAGAAGGGGAAATAAAGATGTTTCCCAGGCAAACAAAAACTAGGGAAATATGTTGATAGAAAACATGCCTTGTAAGAAATCTTGAAAGTTTTTCAGAAAAAGAAAATGATATAGGTAAGAATCTAAGATGTATACAAAGAAGAAAGAGCAATATAAAATAAATTTATAAAATTCATTGTTTTTCCATCTAATTCATCAAACAGATAAGAATTTGTTCAAAGTAATTATATTCATATAGAATAGTAATAATTATTTTGAATAAGTTACATAATTATAAGGGTCAATTTTCCAAGACACATGATGGCCCTTAATGTGTGTACTCCTAACAATGAATCATTCATATATTTGAGGCAAAATGTGGTAAAGCCACCAGGAGAAGCTGCCATATCCACAATTAGAGAAGGAAATCTCCACAGTAATAGGCATAGCCCAGGGGAAGAACATCAGTAAGGTCATAGAAGAACAGGACAGAACCATCAATCTGCTGGTTTTAATTAACATTTATAGAAGACTTCATCTAACAAGAGCAAAAAACCCATTCTTCTCAAGATCACATGGAGCATTCACCAAGATAGAGCACATGGTGCGTTATATAACACTCCTTACATTTAAAAGCATAAGGAGGAGGTGTGAGACCAAAGGAGCTGTCCTGGGCTTAGGACCTTTTGTCTGCACCCCATTCATGGGCTTGTTGTGCTGTCTGGACCTCCCTTCTGCTCTCATCACTGCCTTCAGGACCCCATTTTGGCAATGGTCATCAGAGGAATTACATCACCTTCCTGAATGTCCTTGCAGTCACTGCTAGCTCCTGATGAGCTCTAGAGCATCACCCATCCAGGGTCATTCCTGTGGGAAGGAAGCCCAATGTATCTCTTGGAGCCCTTCACCAATACATTGGGAAGATGGTGGCCCAGGAGAGGGATTAGCTTTTCTGCCTTCATGTAGAGCTATCGTTCTGGAATCCCACAGATCTGGAGAACTTGGTAATCCAGGTGGCAACATTTCTTCTGGGCTACTCATGTGTTTCCACCACTTTGCAGCATTCAGTTGTGGAGACATAACTTCTGTTATGTTAGGCTGATCTTGGAGGTCAGGTGGGCAGCATGTACAAGTTAACAATATGCTGCCACATGGCCATTGGGCATACCAAGCCATAAACCAGTAGTTTGGTGACAGGTAGACAGTCACCTGAACCTCCACTTCAACTCTCACAAGCATCCAAAATGCTATCCCTGAGTACCTCTGTGGTGACGGACAGTCCCTGCCACCCAGCCTGAAGCTGATGGGCATTTCCACACTGGTAAACAATGCCCACTGACTAGGAAGCTAATAGCATGGTAGGGTCTGCCATGTATCTGCACCAAGAGAACAGCAGCCAGGATGCCAAAGGACTGCAGACCTTTACCAGGGTCTCACTTCTCCAAGCTTAGGTGGGGATCAGCCCTGGCTGTTGACCACTCATTTTGTCAGGAAAATCCAACAAATAATAGTATATAGAGGGCCATTTTGAAAATAAAAAAGAATATGTACACAAGTACCTCCCAGCAGTGAGGACCAAGAATGGTCTGGCAGGAAGAGAGAAGCCAGATGTTAAAGTGATAAGAGGCGTTTTCCTAGACCTTACACCCAAAGTGTGGGCAACTAAAGAACAAAAGGACAAATGGGATCTCTTCAAAATTAAATACTTTTGTACATCAAAGGACTTTGTCAGAAAGGTAAAAAGGTAGCCCACACAATGGGAGACAATATTTGGATACTACATATCAGATAAGGGTTTAAAATCCCAAATATATAAAGAGATCCTACATCTCAACAACAGAAAGACAAACATCCCAATTGAAACATGGGCAAAAGATGTGAATGGACACTTATCTGAAGAGGAAATACAAATGGCTCAAAAACATATGAAAAAATGCTCAACTTCACTTGCTGTTAGGGAAATGCAAATCAAAACTAAAATGAGATGTCATCTCACACCTACCAGAATGGCCATTATCCAAAAAACAGAAATTTACAAGTGCTGGAGAGGATGTGGAGAACAAGGCACACTTATTCACTGTTGATGGGAAAATAGAATGGTGCAACCACTCTGGAATACAGTGTGGAGGTTCCTCAAGAAGCTAAGTGTAGATTTGCCATATGACCCAGCTATTCCAATACTAGGTATATACTCAGAAGAACTGAAAGTTAAGACATGATGGGACATTTGTAAACAAATGTTTATCATGGCATTATTCACAATAGCCTCAGTGGATGAGTGGATAATCAAACTGTGGTACATACACATGATGGAATATTATACAGCTGGAAGAGAGAACAAAGACACAGAACATATAATAACTTGGATGGACCTTGAGAATATTATACTGAGTGAAGTTAGCCAGAAACAAAGGGAGAAATACTGTATGGTCTCACTAATATGGTCCGACATTAATGAGCAAACTTTGAGAGTTAAAAGCTGATAACACAGGCCACCAGGAGGTAGAAAGAGGGGAGAAATCAGGCATTTGATGCTGAAAGACTACATAATGTTCAGCAGGATTCATTGTATATATCCAGAAATAGATAGCATAATACTGGGTGATGGTAGCACAATATTGTAAGTACACTGAACAAAGATGTCCACGTGTAAAGCTGAAAGAGGTCAGCTAGGGGCATGTATGACACCTGAGGTAAAGACGGAAGATAAACACTGGGACTGTTTAACTTAGCAAAAACTGGAGTGGTCAATGATTGTGACTTAATGTACAAATATAAAACTGTTCTAACAGGTGGGAGAACAAATGAATGTCAACCATGCAGAGTGTTGGAAAGGATATGGTATGGGGGAAAAATATAATCAAAGCAAACTGAAATCTATGGTCAAGAGTAACATTGTAATATGCTCCCATTAAATGTAACAAAGGCAATATACCAAAGCTAAATGTGTATGAGAGGGGGATATAAGGGAGGAATATGGTATTTGTGGTAGTGGTATTGTTGTCTGACCCTACCATTATATTGTATGATATGAGACTTTATTTTTATTTTTATTATCTTTTTTTACTATTCATTAAAAAACCTTTTTTCCATAGCAGTCAATGTGTTCCAGTGCTGACTGTGGTGACTTTTTATGAAAAGCTGAAGAACTGATTGTACACTGTGTATAATTACATGGTTTGTGAATATAGCTCTATAAAATTTTATAGAAAAGTATAAACAGAGATAAAAGTGCTGGTGAAAACATGGAGAGAGGGATGTACATATTTACTGTTGGTTAGGAGGCAGAATGATATAGCCTTTCTGAAGGATAGTGGGGTGGTTCCAACGAAGCTTTGTATGTGGATGTCAGAAGGTCCTGCAACCTCATTAGGGGGCATTTACTTGGAGGATCTGAGAGCAGGGACATGAATGGACATTTGTAGACTGGTGTTTACGGAGAGAGTATACATGATTTGCAATGGGTGGAGGTGGCCTAAGGGTACATCATCTGAAGAACAGAATGGTGAAATGTAGTGTGTGCATACAATGGAGTACTGAGTAACTGCGAGAAGGAGTGAAGCTGTGAGACAGGCAACGAGGTGAATGGAACCTGTAGACAGCATTTTGAGTGAACTATGCCAGAAACAAAGGCAAAGAGTATAACGCATCACCAATATGGACTAAATACAATGTGTAAACCAGTATTGAACCTTAGAACACAGTTTATCGGGGGAACGCTTGTTGTAATGGTCCCTAGATTGTAAGCTCTTGCAGCAGTCACATCTATTTCTGAATTGCCATGGCTGTCTCCAGATTCTGAGATGCTGATCCCTTTGTGTTGTATAACCTGATCGATCAGAGGGGGCAATGATTGGATGTTCTTTTTTACTTTTTTTTTTTATTCTTATTTTCACTTCTTCTGGTACAAGGAAGATATTTAAAAACAGATTGGGTTGATGAATGCAAAACTATATGATGGTACTCTGAACAACTGATTTACACTTTGGATGTTTGTAGGGTATGTGAATATATCTCAGTAAAATTGAATTTAAAAAAGATACTCATCCAGTATAAGTTAGAGTGGAATCTAGTAAGGTATATCATTGATTTTTGTACAATTTTCTGTATAATAGCAAATGGCTTAGTTGAACAAATTGACAGGATGATAAAACCTATAGTATATATTGTATTATTCATTAACATATACACAGTTATAATAGTTTGCTCTATAATGTGTTATTGAACCAGTGGTATCAAGATACAACTTCATTCATTTTCATGGAATTGTCAGTTCCATTCATTTTTAACAGAAACACACGTTGAATATCTTGACTTGTCCAATCACATACAAGTTCAATGACACTCTAGTGGAAAATTTTATTGTAATATTTTCATTCAAGGCTAAGATTATTTCTTTTTTGTAAATGAGGAACCTCAATGAAGCACTGTTATCAAACGCTTTAATGGCTTTGGGAACTAGTTCTTGCTTCTGAGTTAAAAACATTTATTCATCTTTTCAACCTAAAATTGTAAGAGAAACAACACATACATGAAACTAATTCTATGACGGAAATCACTTCAAAAACAACTGGTGTTTGTATCACAAGTAATGATACATTGCTTAGCATACTTCCTGTAATGTGAAAAGTTAAAATAGGAAATGGTATCTCCATTCCTACACAAATTTACATTAGGTATATTTTTCTAAGTTCAAACTATAGTTCCAGGAGCACAATAAAGACCTCTGTGCACTGGAAATGGAAATTTCCTTATTTATTCCTCCATTTAACTGTGAAGGTGAGGCATTTCCAGGTAACATTCAATTAGAAGTGATTAATTTGCAGTTTAAGAACATACTAAAAAGCAAGTATCAAGAGAAGAATCACATAGAATGGTGTAAAATCCTTCCCTAGGGAAAATATGCTTAATTAAACTGTATGATTGTGAATTGATAGTAATATTTAATATCTATATGTATGAGAAGGTTTCCAAATATGAAATTTACAGATCTCATTAGAGTTTAATATTAGCAGGTGAACATTTTAATTGATTTTGCTGATGGATCATCCTAACATTGAGCCCTAAGTAAACAGAATGGTATCCCAAAAAGAATCCCATTTTATTCATTAGTAGACCTATATCTTAAAAACTTTTGTTCAGTTAGTATTATTATATTGGGAATTACATCAATTCTATATATTTGTGGAAATTTGTTTCCTTTTTTATATAAATATCTATAAAATACACCTGATTTTGCCTCTTAGCCTACAAAGTCAAAAAATTTGTTATCTGAAACTTCACAGGTAAAAATTTGTTGATCCCTATATTATCTATAATTAGTTTGTGTAACAGTGATATAAAAATTATGTACTTATGTAATTAACTGCTTTAATATGTTCACTCACTTACCATACATCTGCAGTAATTACTAAAATGTGGGATAACACTTGTTATATTGACCTCTAGTTGCAAATTCTGGATGTCCAAAGGGAGTTTGGTGTAAGACTTGTGACTGAAAATCCAGAGGGATGGATTATTTCTCAAAGTGGCCTGAGAAGTATTCTTATCTTTATTATTTAATGTATCTGGGGTGGAGAGGTTATTGTGATAACTCTAGAAATTCCAACTAATTAATGTCTGGGGACAGTTCTCTGCAGACCTTACCCATCATTTCCCCAGTCGGTCTCCTGTGATCTCATCCTAGTCTGTGTGTCTGTACTAATCACTGAGGGTGAGAAGGTTGGACACACCCATGGGCATCCATGAGGTCTGGGCAGGACTGAGCATGGTCAGTGTTGACAAACACTAATAAATCTTCATAGAAAGTGTTCAGTATCCACCACTATGAAAAGCTAAAATATTGAGAAGGGAAACCAGATGATCCTGGAATTTCTGAGAGGGGCAGCAGCCAGTCAACTCTGAGGTACATATGTTATCAGATCTAAGCCACTTTTGCCTGACCTGACTATTACATTTACAGCCCCTGAAACTTATAGGTGTGTTATGACAGCATGCCAAGATCACAGGTTAAATACATCTGTGAAGAAAACAGTTCTGAAAAATTTTCAGGTGAAAGAAATATAGTAATTCTGGTTATGAGCTTAGTCTTATAAAAGGGCAGTTTTTGAGAACAGGTACCTATTTAGTGTCATCAATACCTAACTATTGATCTTGTGCAAGTTATTTAACCTACATAAGCCTCAATTTCACATTAGTAAAATATTAATAATGAACACCTACTTCCTAATTTGTTGAAAGGATTAAATGAATTGATATATATTAAGGGTCTATAACAAAATATATAACTTCTGCTATGCTTGAATGAGGCCTCTTTTTTTAATCCTGGGTAATTTTTCCACTCCATTTATATGAAATTCTGGTTTGACATATTTGGAAACTTGAGAAATCTATCTATCATCTACCTATCTATGTATCTGTCTATAATATATTAAAAACAATATGATATATATGGATATTCACTTCTAGTATCAGAAAATTCTTAACAAATTGATGGGTCCAAAATCAATTTTAAGAGGATAAAGAAAGATAGGTGGCATAAATTTATCATCTAAAATTTTGCATCTGATATAGAAGATCTGGTTATTAGAATCCAGCATAATTTAACTGCTTAAAAATATCCATTGGAATTACTTAATAAGAGAGTTGATCAGTTGTTGAACTGTGGAGAAGTTTGAAATTTTGAAAACAAGAAATTGAAGTAGTTAAATAAGTCAAATAAAACATTAGGAATAAGGGTTGTTTATCAATTTGTAGGATGATAAAATCTACAAGTACAAATTTAATTTTTTCTGAAGTATGTTAATATTTATTTTCATTCTTTTTTTGTGGAATAAAGTTTTCAAATTTGCAAGTAATACCTGATGAAAACTCTGTCAATTGCACTAAAAACATTAATCAGGATAGCCATTACATAGAATAAAGGTCATTGTATTAGGTATCATGACTGGATCACTTAAACTATAAACCAAAGGCATTTCAATATATTGTGACTCAATTAGTTATTTTCAAAAAGATAAAATGAAACGATTGCTGTGTTATAATAAAGCCATTATTACAAGCTGATAAGTGGTACTATTTATGAATTAATTAATTCAATAAACATTTATTGAGTTCAAAAATGAGATTTTGTGGATGTGTTATTTAGTCCATATACCATGTATGAGCTGATATTCTCTATCAAGAAAAGTAAAGATGGGAAAGGTACAGGAGTGAAAGTTGATTTCCATTAAAATTGAGGGTTTTCAGGGAAACTTAAATGTTGGAGATAAGATTTGAGCAGAAACTGGGAGAGATGTAAAGTGAGTCCTGAGGATACCTGAAGGAAGATAGCTCTGGAGAGGATAGGGAAGGTCAAAAGGCCTCAAATTGGGAATGTGCCCGCTGCATTTGAGGAACTTGAGGAAGCCAGTGCAGCTGTAATAGCCCGAGAAGAGGGTACAGTCATGCAGAAGGAGGTGACAGAGGTGGCCGAGACCTCATGGCTCAGGGCTTAGTGGACCATTGTAAAGAATTTGCCTTCTCTGTGGGTAAGGTGGTGTCCCAATGCAGGGTCATGATTATGGGATTTATTCATCACTCACTCATTCAAGAGGTCTGTGTTGAGGACATTTTACATATGATAGCTGGTCCCATTCATCTTTCATTCAATAAATATGTGCTGAGAATCCATTCTCTGTCTCTGGCTTATGACAGGATCTGGAGTTATTGGATCAGCAATCTCTACAAATACTCCTGCCATTATGAGGCTCACATACAGTGTGGAAGAAAGAAAGGAAACAAGATAAAAAGTAAGAGACATCATATTTTAGATAGTGGTAGGTGCTAAGGAGAAAAAATTAATAAAAAAGATCTGCAAAAAAATGCATAACAAAAAAATAAAGAAACAGAAAAAGCAGTAAAAAATGTTGAGGAAATTTTGGAAAAGGCAATATTCTTAAAGCCAAGTAAAGAAACTATTCCAAATGGAAAGATTGCCACTCCTTAAAATTAGTACCAATAAGTCAGATGAGATGCGGGCTGAAAAGAAACAATTGGGTTTAGCACGGAGAGCTCACCAACATTTTTGATAAGTGTAGGTTCAGTGGGGCTGTGGGATAGAAGTCAACTTATATTTTGAAAGGATCACTCTGACTAGTGTGTTCTGAACTAACTGTGGGTGAAATCAGCAACATAACTGTGGATAAAATCAGCAACAGAAGGAGGCGCTTCATGTATGAGACTGCTAAAGTAAACCGGGCAGTAGATTATGAAGGAATGAATCAAAGATGGTAAGTAGTCATATTTTGATTGGTTTTAAAGTAGGGATACATATTTACCAACAAATTTTATGTCAAGTAATGATGAATCAAGTGTCTAAGACATAAATGGAGATGTTCAGGTGTAAAAAGTATTTCCAGAGATCATAGATAGCATTAAGTACAAACAACTACAATATTTCAATTATTAAACAAGATAGTTGTTATAATTACTCCAAATATTTATATTTTGCTTATTAATAAAATTTAAATATTTAAGAGCTATAATGAATTTCCTTAATACGAAAGTGATGAGACCCTCAACATGTGCCAAAGAAAGGGGGCAAATTTTCAGAAGGAAAAGCAGAGAAAGTAAATATTCTAATATTATTGTCATTCACTGAAGGAATTAAATGAGTTAAATCTAAAATTTGAAATATTTAAAATTTAGGTTTAATTTATAATATAACATAATCAAACAAGTAATAAAATGGTTCTCATACAGAAAAGGGATAATGAGTAAAAAAGGCACATATATAAGTCTCAGGAAACAAAGGAAGTAGCAAAATAAAATGACAGGAACAAGAGAGCACATAAATAGTATCATAACTGCAAATACTATCAATTAATTTACTAAGAAAGACACTCAGACTGAGCCTAAAAAGTTGGCAAACTCTATGCTACATCCCAAAGTTACTTGAAAAGCCAAAGAAATGAGAATCTTTTACAAAAAAAGATTGGACCAAAAGAGAAAGTTGAAGGCAATCAAATAAAAATTGGAGTTTCACTGTTAATATCAGAGAAGATCAAAACAGCACGTGGATATTCTCTAGGTGTGAAAGCAATGGTGAATATTCAAGTGGGAAGCCTAGAGGAATGAGTGAGTGAAATCAGGGGCTTTGCAATTTTTGTGCTAAACACATGTGTATATAACTGTATATGCCATGATATAGACTGATTCCATTCCTAAATAGACTTATAAATATTTTCCTATGAATGTCTTGGGGAATACATTTTATTTTAAATGAAGGTAGTTGTTCCTTTATTCATTGAAAAAGGCCATATGTTCTATGGTACAGATTGCAAATCTGAAATAAATATTCAGTTCAATGGAAGAAAAAAATGTAACATCAGATAAACAAAGTAAAAATCAATGATGACCTAGAGAGAAGCAGGATGAAGGAAGAGAAATTGAATTGAGGCTCCTATATGCTCAGGACTTAAAGGTATGCCTACGTAGAAAGGGAATTCCAGGATTATGTATTTGTACACAAAGGCATGCATTCACATTTGTTGAACGGTGAAAGATGTGTTTGCTCCATGATACAGAAGGGTAAATATTTAGAAATGAATCACTGAGACATGCTGAGGCCAGTTAAGCAAGGTTCCTGCTTGTGGCAGGAGAGCACAACCTTCTATTGGGCAGGCAGGGAGCAGAGATTAAGTGTATGTCCACAGCTGTGTGTTGTTTCAAATATCAAAATTCTAAGGGAAGAGGAAGAAACAAATGATAAGCATTAAATTTCATGGTCTAATATGAGACAATTTATCACATAAGCTCACTGTGCTAAATATTAGAAGAGTAAATAAAGGATAAGTTCCACTTAGAGCTACTGGAAAGTTAGGGTATAGGTTCATAGAATAAGAGAAAACATAAAATGGTAGAAAAATTATTTTTGGAGGAGATAAGACTGAACTCAAAAAATCCCCAAATAGCTGCTGATGAAATGATGGGTATTCTTACTTTACTTTGCCTTAGAACACTTCTATGAAAAAAAAATAAAACGTGTCTGGTAAGTCTATTTAACTGAAGTGGAAAGACAAAACTTTCCCATAGGTCACTGTCCCATCAGAAATATCTTAGGATATAGTCCATATGTTCTCAGCTCCTTGTTTAAATAAGGCCATGTTTTTCATTTTGGAAAGTCAAACTCAGATGCATCCAGGTGTTGTTTGAGGCCTGGGATCATTAGAAAACCAAAGTCACTGATCCAGGGTGTGTTCCTTAGGCCTTGCAGGCAGGCAGTGCATTGCCCTCATTGTAAAATTAATCATCACTGGACATTATTTCATTATGGGGAACATGAAAATGAGATGCTGCCTCATGTGAAACCCTGGGAAGTTTTATATTTAATTCAGACAACCTCACCAATTAAAAGGAATTAATGTGCGTGTACATGATTTGCTCAATATTATGGACACTTTCCAATAACATACTGATGGTTAAATTTACAATGTTTATGTTCATATATTGTGTCATTTAATGCTGAGCACATATTTTGCAGCAGGAAAGAAATTTTCATGACTCACTTTCTATTTAAAGAAGGGATAAATGATTCAAATTCTTGGTGAGTTCAGGGATTAACACAGTAATCTAATTGGAAAACCCAGACTCTGCTCACTTATCTATGAGGAACTTATGTCTTGAGAGCTGTATGGTTGAAATAATTTATTGAACATTGAGTCAGGAAGTTGCTGTGCTTGGACCATCAATACAAAACTAATCATGAACAAATCACCATGTTTTTATTATTTGTGAGAACAATTTGTCAGTGATCCCATGTATTCAAATTCAAACATTTTCTAAATGGAAAAGAGGAAACCACAGTGTAATAGGAGATCTTTTAGTTCTTTTTGAAAGTATTAGAAGTGAGGCCTTATAATCACTTGCAAAGGGAAAATTGAGGTGGAAACATTCATTATCAATTTTGAATATTTAGGGAAAACCCAAAGCAGTTTATGAGCCTGATTTGAAGCACCAACATGGGGGTACAATCACCTAGCACCTGCGATGTTTAATGGAGGTAGTAGGTTGTATTAGAAGGCTGCCTAATGAAGCTAGAAACATGCCTCTTTCCTCTCTGCTATACATGCAGCCAATATCATGTGTCACTTGACTTGAGAACAAGAATCAACATCTTCAGACATTCTCCAAAGCCTAGAACACAAGCCATAGTCTCCTGCAAGAAATACTGTGTGTTCACATATTTGGCCATCTGACCCGTACCCTCACAGCCTCTCTGAAAACGAGAGGACTCTATGATAAGGTGAAAAATGAATTAGTAAAAAGAATTTAATTCTAACTTCTTAAAAACATACTGATAGAGGAAATGCATTAGTACTTCACTTAATGATATTCATCTCTCACTGTAGTTTATGACATAATTGGAACAAACAGTAGAAATAGCAATATGGACTAATAGTAAAAATCACATGAATAAATTTTATTTCAACAAAATGATTAAATTCTTAGCTGTCATTTGAAAAAGAACCAGTGTAGTTTTTTTATTAATGGTTAGTCATGAGGCAGATTAGGGATGCTTACTTTTAAGTAAAATTTTTGTACCTACACACAGATTTACAAAAGAATGCAAATAATAATTAGTAGAAGAGCAATGATTATCTCTGCATGTTATACATAGCTTTGTAAACATATTTAATTGTGATAAACTACCCATAATATAAAACATACTATTTTAACCATTACAAAGTGTACAATTCATTGGCATTAAGCACATTCAAAATGGTGTGCAACCATCACAAATATCTAGTTTCAGAAACTTTACATTATCTTTTCTTTGGAGTCTTCCTCATCTTCATAATACTGTATTATCACAAGGATATGTATAACAAAGTAGAAATATGTTTTAAGTTAAGAGAATGGATACAATAGCAATAAAATAATGATTGTTCATTCAATGTACTGAATTCTGTAAGTCAGTTTCTGAAACTAAGCCTTTCCCTTTCTCATCTAGGAGGCCAGGATAAAGATCATGTTTATGTCTCTGTTTATCAGTCAACACCATTCTCCTAAGGGTGAATCCTCATGTCACTCACATGTTTGAATATGTGTGCATACCCTCCACATTCACCTGTGTAGCCTTGAGTGTTGTTCATGGCAGATGTAGACGTAGATTGCATTGGCAGGGATATCAATCTAGTCAAGATTTTGCAAACGTACCATGGATGAGTATTTTAGGCTGGTGAAGACAGTAGAGAAAAATTCCGTGTGCCTCAAGGCTAGGAGCTCCAGCAAATTCTGGAATTTAGGAGACAAATGATTAATATGGAGGTAGTTAAAAGTCTACTTAAGCTATAATGAATTTGGGATAAAAGGTGGCATTACTGAAAATGATGGAGAGAAGGAAATCATAGTGTTACATGGTAAGCTAAAATAATTCACACACCTACACCTCACATAAGCACACATGAACCAGGGTAAAAATAGGTTCTCCTAAATACACTTATTATTTGGCTTACACTAGCAGCTATAATATAAATACAATATAAAATAAAACTACAATTCAGTGGTTTAACCCATGTGAAAAATTTAATTCCTGTTCAAAAAAGATCTATCCTTTGAGCTGGATACCTACATTCCTTCCACAATGAGGCTCTAGCACTTTCTACACTTATCTTCCAAAGTTGCCCAACATAGGATAGAAGCACATCAACTAACATGGCTTTCTACAGAATTCAATGACATGGGCACAGATAACTGTAAGGGAGACTGGGGAATGGAGTGTATCTTTGTGCTCCTAGCAAAGAAGTAGTTGAGGAAAAAAAAAGGCTGCTCAAAGTACCATCAGGAATAGATATAGACCCTCATTTTGAGTGGAGGAAGTGTGTTAATTATGAGTGCAACAAATCACAGGAGGCTTTTACTTAGTTTGGAGTAACTACTCTTACACATTTTCTATGCTCTTTCAGATTTTCACCATGGGGTGAATACATGAATATGCTTGATGCAGTTTAGTTTGATCATTAACTTTGAAAATGCTCCAATAGTGCATGGAACTGATGTTTTTGTAGTGAGGTTTTGAACATTATAATTTCATTTGTTAATTTTTTTCTTTATGTAAGTCATTATTGGTGCATGCTAAAATGTACATATTTCCCTTCAGTTCAAGCAGTGAGACTTAACTGATGATGGGAAAGAATCAGACAACAGGGATGGATTTTATTCTCCTGGGACTTTTCCCCGGCATGAAACATGCTGACATCCTCACTACTGTGATCATTGTCATCTATGTCGCTGCCCTCACAGGGAATTCCACCCTGATTCTCCTCATCCTGGTGGATTCCCAGCTCCATACGCCCATGTACTTCCTTCTCAGCCAGCTGTCCCTCATTGACTTGCTCCTCATCTCCACCACTGTACCCAAGATGGCCACTGACTTTCTCTCAGGGAAGAAAAACATTTCAAACATAGGCTGTGGGACACAGATGTTTTTATATCGGATGCTGGGAGGAGCTGAATGCATTCTCCTGACTCTCATGTCCTGGGATCGCTATGTGGCCATCTGCTACCCACTGAGATACCGAGTCATCAGGAACCACAGGGTCTGCCTGATGATGGTCATGGGGTCCTGGGCTGGGGGTGCCCTAAATGCTCTAGTCCAGACTGCATACACCATGCACTTACCTAAGTGTGGCCCCAAAGAGATAGAACATTTTTTCTGTGAAATAATGACTATCTTGAGTTTCTTTTGTGAGGATACTTATGTGTATAAGTTGGCAATGCTTGTGACAGGCATTGTGCTACTCCTCATTCCTTTTGCTATCATCTTTTCCTCCTACTCCCTCATCTTCTTCACTGTCCTCCACATGAATTCCCCCAAGGGGAGGAACAAAGCACTGGCCACCTGCTCCTCCCACCTGATGGTCTTGGGTCTCTTCTATGGACCAGCCATCTTCACCTACATGACTCCTGGCTCCTCACACAGCCCCAGTCAGGACAAGACTGTGTCAGTGTTCTTTTCAATCATCACCCCTACATTGAATCCCTTTATTTACAGCCTTAGAAACAGGGATGTTTTGCAGGCATTGAGGAAGACATTGGTAAGGGGCCTCTGTTTAAATTAAAACCACCAATCTTTTCATGTCATAATATCCAATATATTTATATAATTTTTGACATATCAATAAATAAGTGTGGCATATATTTATGTTGTTAGTGGTCTACTTTCATTTGATTTGTGGTTTAATTAAATTGAACATGATTTACTATATGAAATTAATGTTTACATATTCCATCAGAATTGGTTTTTTTAATGTGTGCTATATTTAATTTTTTTACCACTGTTTTATTGTATTTATTGTGAATTAAAATACTTTGGATGCAGATACTTGTACCTTCACAGTGTTTACATTAAAACTGGGATTATAACTTCTGCACATTCAATAGTATTTTCTGGCTTGTGAAATAGCATGGAAAAATATATTACTTCAGTCTATAATTATTCATCCAAAAATTTTTACTAACAAAATTATTTTAATTGAATAAGATATAAATACAGATTTTAATTTCCTCATACAATAATTTAAACAGTATTAAAATAGATTAAAAAGAAATTTGAAAGACTGGTATTTATTATACAATTTATGATTATTAAGGAATAAAGAATGTTTAGATAGAATATTACTTTTGCTACTATGTTTTAAGAATAGGTAGGTTAGACAGATCACTGATTTCAATATACATAAGGATGAATTTACATGAGAAATTCTGTGTTATGGAATCCTTTTACTGTTCTTTAATTTTTTGTATTGCAGTGTTATTTTTATTCCGAACTGAATACTCATAGTTTTCTAGAACCTCTTTTATTGAAACACAACATCCTTTCTTTTGGAGTATTGCTCTTTCCAGTCTGTGTTTTCTACTGTGATATCCCAAAACACTCAATTCCAGTTTGCTAGAGCCCCAGTATGCAAAATACCAGAAATGTATTGGCTTTTATAAAGGGGATTTATTAGGTTACAGTTTTACAGTACTAAGGCCCTTAAATGTTCCAAACCATGGCATCAGCAAGAGGATATCTTCCCTGAAGAAAGGCCAATGGTGACTGGAACACCTCTGTCAGCTGGGAAGGCATGTGGCTTGCATCTGCTGGTCCTTTGCTCCTGGGTTGTGGTTTCAAAATGGCTTTCTCCAAAAGTCTCTGGGCTTTGGTCTCTCTTAGCTTTTCTCTCTCAGCCTCTTTGCATCCTTGCTAGTTCTCCCAGGGCATTTTTCTCTAAGCATCTGAGGCTCTTCTTTGAGCTTCTCCAGGGCAAAATCTGGGTTTCATCCCTTAGCTTAGCTTCTCCAAATGTCTTTCTGTCTGTATCTCCAAGCATCTCCAAGATCTGGACTTGTGTCAGCTCCCAGCTTCTCCTGGTGCAAACTCTGGATTATATATCTTAGCTTCTCTCCAGAATTTCTCTCTCAGTTTCTCTCAGCTTTTCCTCTCTGTGAGCTCTCTTATAGAACTTGAGTGATCTATTTAAGATCAGCCTGGCATGGGCAAGATCACATCTCCATGGAAATAATTTAATCAGACTTCTCACTCACAAACTGATGGGTCACATCTCCATGGAAACACTCAATCAAAGTGTTCCCTCCTAATCAAAAGACTAGTAAGTCTGCCCCCACACAGCTTCTGTGGGGGACACAGACTGAAACCAGCACATGCTCCACCATCCCTGACCACATCGGTACTGTACTGATACTGAGCCCATACACCTAATCTGTGACCCAGTCCTACAACTTGAATCATAAAGAGAAGAATGGAACTTCAGAACTCTGGGTAGATATATTCCAATCAAACTGGAAAAAAGGACCTAACTGTGATTGAAGATGTGGAGAGTTAGACTACGAGTAGAAGTCAGATAAGAGAAAATGTTTGTGAGTGAAAAAAGAGACTGAAACTATTGTTATAATAACTGTATCCAGATGTGGAATATTTCCCATGGAAATATTTTCTTATTCCTGTGGAAATTTCAGCTTTGATTGTTGATGTGAAACCCTTTTTCAGAGCTTTGCTTCAGTAACTTGAAAGTTTTCACATGGTGGCTATTCATTCAGTGTGGGTCCTTCAGTAAATACGATTTGAACAGACCTGTTAGCTAATCTGAGATGGATATATCTCACGAGGGCAGTAAATCTTTCTTTTAATGACCTCTGAGATTTGAAGGTTGGTTGGTTAGTATGTCATAACTTAGTCATCTATAATGAAAGAGGTGGAATATTTAGAGATTAAAAATGGGTAAGCCATGCTCTTTGTTGTTTCTGCAACCATGGATGCCCATGAAGGATCTGGTAGTGAGCCCACTGGGGCTTCTGTTATGCCACAAGTACCACGACCAGGAAGAGCTAGAAATAGGCATATAAGAGAAAGGATGAGCTGGAAAACACTGGGGTTTCTGTGTGCCTGTTTCTGCAGGACAGACTTATGAAAGTAAGGTCATTGCTACAATACACCTTCAAAATATTGTGCAAAGTACTCTTTTGGTCACTTCAAGCTGAATATATATCAAGTAGGTGAGGTAGTCATGAAGATGTACAAATCATATCTCCCACCTTGGAGAGCATGATTAACACACAGTCACTTCTCTGAATCCATTATTTTATTCTTTGCTGGCCATGCTACATGAGGTCTGTTCTAATTCAGTGGCTGAATGTGGCATAGAAAATAAAGTAGGCCAGTTCCACAGATATATTTCTGTGAGACTCAGTATTCCTCTTAGAGGTGAATTTGTCTCTGAAATCCCCAAAGACTCCAGGCAGAAAAATTCTAGACAGAAATATTCCAGGCAGAAAAATTCCAAGAACTTCACTTCCCTTTCTCATTAACCTGTATCAGACTTGCATCACAGTCTCATGACTCTCCTGGACTCTTCGGGATCCCATTTTTTTTTCCTTTACAAATAATTTCTCTAATACATTTTTTTTTGTATCTAATCCCATCCTCATAGCTGATTCTCTGAGGACTTGAATTAAAACAAATTCTATCTCTGAGAAAAGAGGTTAAGATTTGGGGATCTGGGGCTAACTCACTCACCACCCAGTGGATGAAGAGGATGCCATGCTGATTAGCAAGTGGGGGCATAGATAGTCTCTTTGATAATGTACTATACTAATTGCTAAATATTTTATTATTGGTGACCTGGGAAAATGTCTCAACAGAAAGAAAACACCATTGCACTTGTAATGATTCAGATTTTTGAATTATATAGGGGACCAATGTGGCCAAAGAACCAGAGTGGGTTCAGCAGGTTACTGCTAAATTGTACTGATGCCCTGCAGAGGGATAATGGGAGATGGAGGGCTGTTGATAAGCAGTTAATGGATGAATGCAAAACCCACAGAGCCATTCTGATAACTTGCAAAGAAACCTTTATCTAGGCTAGTGGAAGAGGAGATGGCTAAGCAGCAGACTGATGCCTTGATAAAGTCAAAGAACCCTAGTTAAGCATGAATGCTCTTCATAGATAGATTTGTTGCTAAAGTTGGGGACTTAGGAGGGACAAACCAAATAACCTGTAATTTCAAGTTAGTTTGGATGGATGGCCCTACTTGTTCTGGCTCTACATGCTTTCCCAGACTCTCAGAATGTGCAGAAATTGTTCATAAAAGCCATCACTTCCACCGTGGTAGAAAATCCTGCAGAGACTTCTTGACTGCAGTTAATATTTAACCACATCTATAAGTGCTTCATCTCCACTCTTTCCTGCTGGGTCAAAAATCCAAGGACAACAAAGTTAGTGAAATGTGAGGTATAACAAGAAAGGAAAGTGATCATAGTTAATGCTGCAAGAATTCACTATCATGTTCCACTAGAACCCAAAGGAGTGTACTTGGGATGAGTCATGAGAGTGCTTTACCCAGAGGAAATTAATGTAAGACTGGAAAAGCAAGAATTCTTATGCAGAATGTATGTCCAGATAAGCATTTTCTTAGGATACATGGTTTATTACTCAGGAAAAAACCCAAGGTCACAGTCACTGCAAAAGAGGCCCTTAGAAATCTGGGAAAAACCTCAGTGAGCTGGAGATGCCTCAGTTTCTCTGAAAGGTGATAGAGGAAAGAATAATGATGCTAACAGAATTAGTCAAAAATATATTATGTAAATCCATGTCCCATCAAATGATTTTTTACTAGGGGAGGACCCTGAAGGCACAACATTCACCAAGGCCATTAGGGAAGCATTGGTAACTGAGGCCACTGCCCCACCAAGATATTCAGTGTGGGCTCCTCCGCAGGCCAGGACTGATTGTAGGAGAGGTAGAAAAGTTATCCCTTTAATAGCCATAAGGATGCCAGATTCTTGATGAAACTAGATGGCAGCACTTTGCATCCAGGAGGCTTTAACCACCTTAACAACCATCCAGATTAAAGGAAGAGCCAGGAGGATTTGATCCATAAGTTGTTATGGAGATGTTTAATGCAGCTTGTCATCTTTGGAGCAAAATAGGCTTTACACTAACAAGGCTACAACATAATATTTACACCCACAAAAGGTCAAATGGAGCAGGTAAAGCTAGAGTTGTAGCCACTGCAGAAAGTCATGATCCCTTGCTCTGTTAGCAGACATGAAGCAAATTTTAGATCCAGAACATATTACCTGCAGAAGTAGTTGGATACTTAATTTAAGGTCTCTGCAGCAATATGGCAAGTGTATACTGTGGTCATATCCCTAGACCATCCCCAAATGAACATATGGACATTTACAGGTGTGACTGAGCTCTGGAGAAAGAGGGGTACACAGAAATTTTGAGGAGTGTTAGCTACATTGATACATATCATCAAATCATCCTATTACAATAGGGACTAATAGTGGGCTAGTTAATGGCCAGATAATTGAAATTCTCACTCAAGTCTAACTTAATGCAGTCTACTGTGTCCATGAGTTCACTCAGTGGCCAATTCCTCTGTCCCCTAGTCTGTAATGGGAATTGATATATTTGTCAGTTGTGATAACTCCCAAATTGGATCCTTGGACTGCTGGGTGAGGGTTCTCATACTGGAAAATCTCAAGTGGAAATATATGGAACATATTCCATAAGCCTGGGGCATCAAAAGCAATATTGCACCTGGAGGTTGGATACTATTGTCACTAACAAATAATTAAAGGAGGGAGAATTAAAGGATGCAGTACTGAAGCCTTAACTTGCTAGGTACCATGACATATGGGTCACTGGTTTCCAAAGAATTAAGTACTAGGCTTCACTGTCCCAACCACAGTGGGAAACATGGAAATGAGCACAAGTGAGAGCAGCACATCTGATGAGCAGTTTGAACATGATGACCTTTGCTGGGAAGAAGTGATTGAGATACCAACAAAAGGCAACACCCTGATTGTCTTCCAAGATTAAAGATGAGCATCTATCAAGGAATGATTAATTTTAAGGTATATTTTCTGCAGTATATACAGCTTCAAATCACCACAAGGTCCAAGAAAATCTGAACAATTAAACATGAGCTACTCTAAAGATCCCATATAATTTGTAGCAAGAATCAAAGAGGAGCTTTAACACATGGACTATCTATAATAAAACCCTAGACAAGAGAGACCAATTAAACTTCAGAGTTAGCACATCAAAATAAACCAAATCCCATATATCAGCAGAAAATTACAAGCCAAACTAAACACACGAATACATTACTCAGTCAAAATAACAAATTACAACTTCAGAGGAGGCAAAGACATTGGAAAAAATAAACCCAAGCACCCAGAAATAAATAAATAAAAAGTTTAGTGCAGAAATAAATGAAATAGAGAAGAGTATAAACAAAATCAAAAGTTAGTTATTTGAAGAGTAATAAAATTGACAAACCTCTAGATAGACTGAAAATGAAAAAAAATGAGAGAATCAAATAACTAAAATCAGAAATGAAAGTGGGCAAATGGTAACAATCATATTGGTATAAAAATGATTATATTAGCATACCATGAACAATTACATGATCTAGAGAAATGGACAAATTCCTAGAAACACTCAAATTACTAAAACTGTTTCAAGAATACCTACAAAATCTGAACTGAACTATAGGCTTTAAAGAGATTGAATAATTTATTCAATCTCTCCAAATAAAGAAAGTTCAGGACCAGATAGCTTCTCCAGTAAATTCTAGTCAATAATTAAAGCAGAGTTAATATAAATCCTTCTCAAGCTTTTATGAAAAAGAAGAGAGGAAGAGTTCTAAAGTATCTTATTAGGTACATTTATCCATATACCAAAAACAGGCAATGACCATGTCAGGAAAAAAAAAAAAACTACAAAACAATATATCTTAAGAATTTATATGTAAAATATACTCAATACAAAGTAGCAAACCATATCTAACACCATGTAAAATTATTATGAGCCAGAATGAAACATCTATAGATGCACTTGTCATTCAATAAAAGAAAATCAGTGCAATAGAATGAAATAAAAAAACCCACATGATCATTTCATCTGATGCAGAAAAGTAATTTAACACTAAAATTGCACAACCTGACATGATTAAAAATTACATGATAAAGGGTATTTATTAAAAACTCACATAGTAATGGATAAATGAAAGTTTTCCCAAACATTGGGAACAAGACCAGGATGCACAATTTCACCACTGTTATTCAACATTGGGCTAGAAATTCCAGAGAAAATAGGCAAGAACAGAAGCAAATAGTATACAAATTGGAATGGAAGATGTAAACCTTCTGTATTCTCAGATCACATGAGCCTTTGTATAGATAATCCAAAAATTGTGAGCAAAAAACTACTAGAGCTAGTGGATGAAATCAGCAATATTGTTGGGTAAAGATCAACACCTAAAATCTGTTGTGTTTCTATACACCAATAATTAACACTCTGAAAAAGAAATTTAACAAAAAGTATTCTATTCACAAAAGCATCTTAAGTAATAAATATATTGGAATAAATTTAAACAATGAATTAAGACTTACACACTAGGAACTATAAAACATTGCTGAAAGTAATGAAAGAAGACTTAATAATAGAAATAATTATTATATGCATGGATTGGAAGACACCATATTGTTAATATGGTGTATTATTCAGGGTTCTTGTGAGAAAGAGAACTGAGAGGATTTATTTGATGAGATTCATTGTAGGAATTGTCTCACATGATCATGGTATTAGCAATTCTGAAATCTGTAGGACAGTCAACAATGTAAACTCCAAATACGTTAGCAATAAATCCCCCCAGGAGATGTTGGTGAACAAAATTTAAAAGAGAAATTCTTCTTTCTGACTGCTGAAATCCTCAGTTCCCACCTTAAGTTCTGTATACAATTGGATGAGGAGAATCCTTTCCTTGCTGAAGGAAATTTCCTTTGTTTGTTGTTGCTGTAATGAATCAGAAATACTCAACTGGCTAATGATTTAAAACCTTCTGTGCAATAACTCCAGAGTAACTATCAGGCCTGTACTTACTGATCAAACAACTGGACAACATAAGCTAGCCAATTTGATATATTGTGTTCTCATTTTCATTCACCTCAATATATTTATTGTTTTCTGTTGTGAATTCTTCTTTAACCCATTGATTGTTTGAGTGTTGTGTCAGTTTGAATGTATTATGTCCCCCAAAACACCATTATCTTTGATGAAATCCTCTGTGGGCAGAGGTATTAGTGTTAATTAGATTGTAATTCTTTGATTGAATGTTTCCATGGAGATGTGCCCCACCCAACTGTAGGTGATAACTCTGCATAATTTCCATGGAGATGTGGCCCTTCCCATTCAGCATGGGCCTTGATTAGTTTACCAGGACACTATATATGCTCATACAGAAGGAGAGAGCTTGCTTCAACCAAGAGGGACACTTTGAAAAATGCATGGGGGGAGAGAGATGCTGCAACTTACAGAGACATTTTGGAGATGGCCCTTGAAACCAGTCTTTTGCTCCTGAGAAGCTAAAAGAGGACAAATGCCCCAAGAGCAACTGAGGGTGACATTTTGTAGAGAAGCTGCAGCCTAGAGAGGAATGTCCTGGGAGAAAGCCATTTCAAAACCAGAACTTGGAGCAGACACAAACCATGTGCCTTCCCAGCTAACAGAGGTTTGCTGGACACCATTGGCCATGCTCCAGTGAAGGCACCTGATTGTTGATGCATTACCTTGGACACCTTATGGCTTTAAGACTGTAAGTGTATAACCAAATAAGCCCCCTTTACAAACGCTGATCCATTTCTGGTGTTTGCATTCTGGCAGCATTAGCAAACCAGAACAAGTGTGTTCTCTAACTTCCATGCATTTGTGGATTTGTCCCTTCCTGCTAATGATTTCCAACTTCATTCCATTGTCAGAGAAGATGCTTTGTATAATTTCAACATTTTAAAATTTATTAAGACTTTTATTGCCACCCAACATGTTGTCTATCCTGGAGAAAAAACAAGGTGCACTTGAGAAGAATGTGTAATCTACCTTTTGGGGTGCAAAATTCTGTATATGTCTATTACCACTAGGTCATTTATCATATCTTCCAGTTCTCTGTTTCCTTTTTGATCTTCTATTTAGATGTTTTATCTACTGATGAAATTGGTGTATGGTAGCAATATCTATTATTGTAAATATTATTGTAGACATATCGAGTTCTCCCCTCAGTTTAGTCTTATGTATTTTGCAGCACCAAGGTTAGGTGCATAAATATTTATGATTGTCATTTCTTCTTGGTGGACAGACCCTTTTCTTAATATAAAGTATCTTTCTTTGTCTCTTATTACTGCTTTTGACTTAAAATCCATTTTCCTTTGATATTACTATAGCTATCCAAGCTCTCTATTGTTCTATTTGCATGGTTACTTCCAACAACCTTTCACTTTCCAACTATTTGTATCATTAGGTCTAATGTGAGTGTCTTATAAACAACATATAGTTAGATGATGCATTTTCACCAATCTGAGAATCTGCCTTTTCATTGGGGAGCTTAATCTTTTAACATTCACTGTTATTACTCTAAAGGCAGTACTTATTTCAACCAATCTTCCCATTGTTTTTCATGGTATATCTGTTTTTGTCTCTCTTTCCTTTTATAGACTTTTTTCATTTAGTTTCCTTTGTAATGTATCTGACTGATCAATTTCTCATATCTGTTTCTGCGTATATATATTTTTTCTTCTTTCTTTCAATCAACTTTGTTGATCAAAAAAATTTAAAAGTTCCAGATAAAATAAAACAAAGGAACAGGAAAAACAAATATCCTGATACAGCTTCTTTGCATCTAATATGCTCCTATCATACCACACATACACACAAAAAAACTTAACAAACTATAGTGAATTGCTTCAGCATATATTTTCAAATATTTTTTGGGGTTACTCTGTGGCTTGTATTACAAACCTTCTTCTATAGCCTGCTAATCTAAAAAGATATCAACTTTCCTTCAGCAGCATTCATGTCCTCTACTCCCATATCCCTCCATTTCCCACATTTATGTTGTTTTTGTTCTACATTACCTCTTTATATTCTGAGTATCTGGTATAAAGGAATATAAATGTTTGTTATTCAAGTATACTCTAACTTTTTTAGGAATTGAAGAGTAGAATTATATGCTATGGATACAACACTGTTGGGTTTTGCATTTACCCATTTAGTTACCTTTACTTTGGATTCCCACAGCTCCAAGCAACTCTCTCCTGTCTTTTCCTTTCAATCTGAAGGACTCTCTTCAGAATTCTTGTAGTATGGTTCATTGGTGATGAACTCTTTCAGTTGCTGTTTATCTGTCAATGTTTTAAAAATCTCATTTTTGAGGGACATCTTGCTGGATGAACAATTTTTGGCTGATAGTTTTTCTCTTTCAGTCCCTTAAATATGTCACAACACTGCCTTCTTGCCTCCATGGCTTCTGGTGAGTAATAGCATTTAATCTTAATGAGGACATTATGTGTCAAATTGCATTTCTCTTGTTACTTACACAATTCTCCTTTTATCTTTGGCATTTGAATTTGACATTCTGATTAATATGTGTATCAGAGTACATCATCAGATTTTATTCTTTCTGGAGTATCTTGCTTCTTGGACATGCATATTCATATCTTTCTTAAGGGTAGAGAAGTTTTCAACCATTATTTCCTCAGATATTATTTTGACCCATTTCCTTCTCTTTCAGTGACTCCCATGATATGTATGTTAGTTTGCTCAGGCTGTCAGTCAAGACCATCAGACACTGTTCAGATTTTTATTATTTTCTCTATTTTTCTGACTCAATGATTTTGATTGTCCTGTCTTCTATTTTGCTGATTCTTTCTTCTAGCTGTTAATACTTGCTAATGTATGTCTCTAATTTATTTTTAATCATTGTGCCATTCATCCCATAATTTGTTGTTCCTTTGAAGACTTTCTAATTCTTCTTTTTATTCACACATTTTCTTCTTAATATCCTTTAGCTCTATATCTACCAGTACTATATTTCTAGCCATATTTTCCTTCCTGTCCTTGAATTGATTTAGGCGACTTCTTTGAAATTCTGTGATTATTTTTTCCAATGTCTTTGCCTCCCCTGAAGTTTTAATTTGTTATTTTGATGGAGAAATATATTCATGGGCTTACTTTGGCTTATAATTTTGTGCTGATTTATGGGATTTCATTTATTTTGATGTGCTAACTCTGAAGTTTAATTGGTCCCACTTACCTACAGTTTTATTATAGATTGGCCTTGTTTTAAAACTGCTCTTTGTTGCTTCCTCCAAATTATACTGGGCCTTTAGAGTATCCCATGTTTAACTCTCCATTTTCTGAGGCCTTGTGGTGGTTTGAAGCTGTATATGTTGCAGAAAACTATACTTTTATAATTAATACATTCCTTGATAGATGCTCAATTTTCCTCTTGTAGGCATTAAGGGTGTTGCATTTATTGACATCTCAATCACTTCTTCCCAGAAACTGTCATCAAGTTCATACTGCTCTTCAGATGTGCTGCACTCACTGGTGCCCCTTTCCATGGTTCAAACTGTGGTTGGGACATTAGAGCCCAGTACCCAATTGCTTGGAAACCAGTGTCCCTAATGCCATGCTTCTAGCAAGCTAAGGCTTCAATACTGCAGTCTTTATCTTTCAACTTGGTAGTCATTAACTCTACATTGTTGGCACATGCTATCCATATATCCCTTTCCAGCCCTAATTCCTCCTCTAATTGACATCCTTTTGTATCTGCAACATATTTTGATCTGTGGCTATACCCAGTGTAGTCAGTAGTGTATACCCTACAGCTGCCACAGTCTCCTGGCACTTGCTTTCCTTTTACCCTTTTCCCAGGGCTTCCAACCCCTTGGTCAAGCCCTTTTGCAATTTTGGGGCATCCCATTATTCACTCACTGACCACAAGCTTCAAGGACCCATGCAACCATTACATACATGGATGTGACAGATGACCCATGAATTTCATCTGTGGAGATTCTACTTCCTGACTCAACCATTGCTTTGTCAACATCCTTTTGCTCATGGTTCCCTGGATCTCTGAGTGTTGCACTGCAGCCTCAAGGCCATCACCTCTGTTCCTAGGGTGTTGTCCCCTTGTCTGAGTAGTTTGGAGATTGCTTCCAGGTAACTCAGGAGGTTAATACAATCATTTATTTGTGGCATCAACACTGCTAACAGAGACATGGTTCAGGGTGGCGGGTAGACCTAACAGATCTCTGCTGACAGAGGATGTTTAACAGTAGCTTATGTAGGCAAGAACAAAGGAGGCACATATTCATAGGTAAAGTAAGTCAGAATACTTGGGAGATACTCTGAAGAATATCATCTTTTTGAAATTATTTCTCATGGTTTCTTTACAAACTCACTCAACAGGCACAAGAATGTGTTTCAACCAGCAGTATCAATCATGCATAGTCATCACAACTTATGCCATGAATGTTCCCAGTTTCTGCAATATTAATGATGTCAAGGTATTCCTTCATTCCCATAGTAATGAAGGAGAAAGAAATAACAACCAGGGAAAGCAAGATTTGTCCCACAAAAACTATTTAAACTACACTGAATGAAATGGGTCACATCTTAGCTGAAGTAGCCTCACCAAAACAACCAATTTACAATTGGTCCACACCTGCAGTAATGGAGTAACTTTAAGAACATTCTTTTCTGGATTATGTCCAGCACAAAGCACAACACACTGTCTGTCACAGCAGCTTTGATATGGGCTAGTACTCTGTTAAGTCTCCAATGGGCAACATTCATTCTCTTGAACACACCTAGTTTATTTTTCCAAAAAATAATTCAGATATGAGAGGAATTCCAAATCCTGCATCCTTTAATTATTTGTTAGTGTCTACAGTGTCCACCCTCCAGGTACAATATTGTTTTTGATCCCCCAGGCTTAGGGGATAAATTCCATATATTTCCACTTGACATTGCTGCAGAGACCTTAAACTAAGAATCCAACTACTTCTGCAGGTAATTGGTACTGATCTAAAATTTGCTTCATGTCTGACAACAGAGCAAGGGATCCTGACTTCCTTCAGTGGCAACAACTCTAGCTTTACCTGCTCCATTTGACCCTTTGTGGGTGTAAATGTTAAGTTGTAACCTTGTTAGTGTCAAGCCTATTTTGTTCCTAGGATGGCAAGCTGCATTAGACATGACCACAACAGCTATGGATCAAGTCAACTTGGTTGTTATGTCAGAATATAAGCTGGTTCATGGTAGGGTCAATATTTTGCACTCCTTTACCACTGCACTTGATTCTAATGGGGGTTCTGGGAATACTTGTTGAACTGAATTGAACACATCTTTCTAGCAGATTCTTGGCCCTATCAAAATAGAAAACAGTGCAAGGAGATGGAGATGAGTTTTATTATTTCATGATAATTTATTGACTGCCAATCATGATGACTGAAATATTATTTTCTTTACTGAACATTACATGGTTATAAGAGTCCATATTCACTGCTATTTACTGAAAGTATTATTTTTTTAATTAAGGGTTCTAAATTTTATCATTTCTGGGAAATTTCTTATAAAGTATCATTTTAGAGTCATTTCATCAGGAGAAAGGGGAGGACAAGTTTGGTTCCTCTCTCTTTCTCAAAGCAGGTATTTTAACAAGCCGCACTCAGTGTTATAAAAACACCTTGTAAAACCAAATTTGAAACATTGGATTTGTTTGTGAAACATTTTTTATCTTAATCAAAAGAACAGGCTCATGACTTCACTGAGATGAGTTGCTTACAATATATATAGTAAATGAAATCAAGGTAAATGCATGAAATAAAGTCTCCATTTCTCCTCTCATCTTACCTTTGTTTTCTGGTTGTATCTATGAATACATAGTTTGGCAGCTTATGTTTTTCTTTGATTTCATCCAATTTCTTATGACAACCCAGGCAAGAAGACAAAATCAACTCTTTCTTGTTGCCATGCACACAGGAAAATCCAGAAATTGTCAGTTAAGTGGGCCTTTTTACACTGAAGAAGTTCTCCCTAGTTTTGGATTTTAGCCCTCATAGACTTATGATATTTCCAAAATAATCAAAGAAAATGAATGTTCCTGTCTGCCTTTCACTTATCATTTCTCAACCCAGGGGTAGCCTAGGTTGGAAAATAGTTTCTGAAGAGATGGTTCATTTGGTTGATCAGGTTCTACATGTTGGAGTG
This sequence comes from Choloepus didactylus, assembly GCF_015220235.1. Classification (NCBI taxonomy): domain Eukaryota; kingdom Metazoa; phylum Chordata; class Mammalia; order Pilosa; family Megalonychidae; genus Choloepus; species Choloepus didactylus. The sequence goes on from NW_023637577.1 coordinate 4,026,441, forward strand.
ACTGTGTGTGTGTATGCATGTGTGTGTATCTAAGTATATCCATCAATTGGGTGCATATAGCTTATTTCACATACATTTTCAGTCAGAAGCAACTACAAGTGTGTTTGGTTAACACTGAGATTAGCCATAGCCCTAAATTCCCAGCAGTGAGTTAATGAGGCATTGTAACTCTTGTCAAATATATGATGATTTTGCCTGAATGAATGAAAATATGACATATATGGAAAGTCTAAGGAATGCATATCCTTCTACATAGAGGAGGTCATTTAGTTCCCACCCTTTACAATCACATTAGGTTACACACATACAGTTTGTCTTGAGTTTTTACTGAATTGGTCTCAGAAGATATTTCAGCCATCCTCTGAAATCTTTCATTTTATTTAGGGTGGCAATGACAACAATTACAAAAATGTTAGTAGCTACATTTATAGACTGTTTTCTAAGTGCTTGGCACTCTGCAAAGCTCCCCATGTGTTATCTTATTTAATCCTCATGAACTGACAAACAGAAGGAACTCAGTGCAGCTGAGAGTGACATTTTGAAGAGGAGCTACAGCCAAGAGGGACATTTTGAAGAGTTCACTGGAACAGAGAGAGGAGCTTCAGCTTACAGAGACATTTTGGGGATGGCCTTTGAAAGCAGACTTTTGCTCCAGAGAACCTAAGAGAGGACAAATGCCCCAAGAGCAACTAAGAGGGATGTTTTTGAGGAGCTGAAGCCTAGAGAGGAACATCCTGGAAGAAAGCCATTTTGAAACCAGAACTTGGAGCAGATGCTGTCCATGTGCCTTCCCAGCTAACAGAGGTTTTCTGGACACCATTGGCCATCCTCCAGTGGAGGTACCCAATTGTTGATGCATTACCTTGGACACTTTATGGCCTTGAGACTGTAATTGTGTAACCAAATAAACCCCCTTTTACAAAAGCCAATCCATTCCCAGTGTTTTGCATTCCAGCAGCATTAGTAAACAAGAACATCTCTATTCTCAGTTGCTCCCATAAATTGTGGTCTTAGCCCATTTTTTCCCCTTGATTGGGTTTTCAGAAAATCTAACTAAACTGGATCACTCCCATCACCCATGTAATTCACACATTGATTCGAACATTGCTGTTCAGATTCTGGCTTCTCCCTCTGTCTTCCCCCCTTTCTGCCTGAATTTCATTCCACCTTTAAAGAGCTCCAGTGATAGAATTAAGACCTATCCTGATTGAGGTGGGCCACACCTTAAATGAAGTAACATTATCAAAAGGTTCTATTTACAATGGGTCCAAAGAGAAATTTATGGATTACATTTAAGAAGATGTATTTCTGGGGTACGTACAGCATCTAACCAACACATACAGAAATAAACAAAGCAAGGAAAGGGTTAGGAAATATGTATGGGGAGATGGGGAGATGCATAGAAGTTCTAAGTAGAGTGGCCTGGAAGGTCTCACTTAAAAGGTAACATTTAAGTAAAGAAAAATATTCAGATTCTGTATCCTTGGATTGCTTAACACTTGCACCTGGCTTTGGCAGGATCTGTCTGATGCCCAACTGAGAATGCAGGCAGGATGGAAGCAAGGTATGCCAGGTCTTCCTCAGGTTCCTACTCCTTACATCCCACCTCAGTTAGTTTTGTTCTTGGACCACTATAGCTCAGAAAGTTTTGTGAAGTCAGATAGGGTGGAGCTGGTGAAAAGGAGTGTTACCCGACACATCAGGTTTTCCATTAGAAAATTCCAGATATTGTGGTCACAGGAAAATAATTGCTCTTTCTCTGTATCTTGGGCAGACAATTCTGAGGCTTTTTTATGTAGTTCCATAGAGGACCTCCCCCTCTGGATTGAGCCCTTGTTGCAAAGTCACCAGTGTGAAGACTTGCATTGGCCTCCCTTCTTCTCTGCCCCATGACTAGTCCTTTCCAAAAATAAACTACCTGCATACAAGCCCTTATTTCAGCTGATTTTTTATGAGGGAGCCCAAGTCATTGCTTCTACCTTTTAAAAAATTTTCTTCCTTTTTAAACAAAAATTTCAGTTCTTTTCTTTATCTTTGATATTCTTTTAAGATGACATGGTCATCATGATTACCAACTGCTGACTCTGAAGTCCAAGTGATACCTTGAGAGTTGTGTGAAGCCCTTGTGTGGACACAGATGTCTCCAAGGAATGTTGGTCCTGATTTTTTCTGTCAGTGCATATAAGAAGCCAAAGGACTGGTCATTTTGATGACATCCCAGACAAAGAATATAAAACAGCTACCAGTGAAAAATGGCTAATTGCTAATTGAACTGACTGTTGCTTTTCCTGAAACAAAACCCTAGTTACAGAGGAGGGAGACATGGCATTCACATCTAAGCATATTGCATATATATGACTTAAAAATACATAAGATGGAAAGAACATAAGCACACAGAGTACTATATGGTAACTGTGAATGATACCATGTGCTCACAGCTGGGAAGTGCTATGAGCATGAGATTCCAACCAACTGAAACTAGTAAACTAACCCACCATTTATTTTACTTGTAAGATGAACTCAAATGGCTACTTGTGCAATGCTTTGACATTATTTACTCAATGAAATAATTTTTGTGTGCATTTATTAAATATTCACTGAGTGATGATTGCATGCCAGAATTGATTTTTATTTTTTTCCTGACTATGGGTGAGGACTGTTTGAAACAGTGTCCCAGTCATGCCACCTGCTGCTTAGCTGCTTCCTCCTCAGTCCAGACCTTCTGGTTTCCACCACAGTTACTGAGGAAGGGTTGTGGAAGGAGGAAGGCACCGTCCCCCATGGAGTTGGAAGGGGGGTGGGATTTCTCTGAGTGTCAGGATGGAGTTGGCCCTCACTGCTCCTATACTCAACCCTCTGATTCACTCTTTCTCACTCTTTCCTTGGGTAGATAGGAACAAAATTCAGCAATATGACTGGGTCTTAGTGTGTGAACTGGTGGGAATTTGGAGGTTAATTTTAACTCACCCAATCATCCATTCCCAAAGTAAATTTAACCAGGACAACAACTATTTTTCACTACTTTAGGGGTAAATATTTCTTCTACAGAAGACTCATTTTAATAATACTTTTCACACTTCCAGGTGCTCCCCACTTGGAAGGCATGTGGTAACAGTTCTATGCATTTTTCCATTGATCATGACCTCTGCCAGAGGGAATGTTTTCATCTCTAGGAGAAAGAAGAGGGAAGTGATGTTAAAGAAGCTGCCCACTTAGAAGAAACTCAGCAAGGAGGGCTCAGCAATGGGAGAGCAAAATACCTATAAAAACCTCCATGTGCTGGCTCCAGAGCCACACTTTTAGAGCTGGGAGCAGATTCCTAGGCACTGATTTTTTAAAAAATTAAATCTCCATTCTGCTGGCAGTGGTGGCAGCACTCTGGAGCCTGAGCTGATTTACATAAGATGAAACACTGAGCCAATGTATTCCCCAGAGGATGTATGCTGTCAGTTCCTGGCCCTGTTTTTATACTCTGTTGACTGTGCTAACAGTGCCCAAGGTGAGATCATGTGTCTATTTCCTAAGGATCATTACATGTTGGAGTTTATTTTCCATGCAAAGAACCCAATGTCTCATTATGAATCAGTTCTAGCATATAAGGAAAATTGCAGATTTCAGAGTTCCAAGAGTTGACAAGTTCCGGACCTACGCAGGATGACAAGGTAGCACAATACTGGAGAAATAAGTCAATCTTTGTCAGCTTACATGCACACACATGTCAGATAAGAGCAACATTTGATTCCTGCTGTCCCTAGCATCACCAAAGTTTTTAAAGTCTATAGAGACAACTACAAAGAAAGCATGAGGAAATATCATGGGAAGTTGGTTGACCACAGAAGAGGGCAGTGAGGAGCCAGATCCGAGGGACAGGGTAGAGCAAATAGGATGCCTGTGAGACACTCACATTCACACATGATGTAACCTGATGAAACTTTACACAACTAATGGTCAATTGATAACTGGTCAATTTACTCAAAATCATTACACAGATGTACATGTATACAGCTAAACATGTATTTTGTAGAGTCAGAATTAAAGTTTTGGTGTTTCTAGCACCCAGAAACAAGTCAAGTGTTGTCTGAAGCACCCTAGACTTTTCTAGCAGCTTGTGCAAGGACAGGGGACATGGTCAGCTCTGCTGCATGACTTTCCTGAATGCCAAGGAGGTGTGTGGATTCACTCACATATTCTCCACTACACATACTCATGATGCCAATGTGTTATCAGACCCTAGGTCCAGAGCTGCAGAGGAGGTTGCCCCTGCTTGCTTCTATGAGACAGGCCAGACTTGAACTCACACCCACACAGATGCTGGCAGGGCTTTGACCACAGGGCCCAGGTGGGAAACTCCAGTTCTCCTGAAATTTGGCTCCAGCACTTCCACTTTAACCTAAGCACTGACCTCCTTGTTAAGCTGCTGCCACTATAGAACCTTAAGTGGATGGTGGAGGTTGCAGGGCTCTGAGCAGAGAGAAGGGCAGCAGTTCTTTCATTTCAGCAGCAGCTATAGATGGGGCTGCCCCCATCTGAGTCCAGTGCTCTGTGTATGTGATCAGAACTGGACAAGTTCCCAGCTGGACCGGCCATGTCTCTCTGCCTGCTTCTCCACCAGGGTAATGCCTCATGCTACTTCCCTCTCTTTCTCTTTAACTCTAAATCTACTTCTGAATGTGTCTCTTCTTCCCTCTTTGTATTTACTCTGGGCTCTTTCTCCTTTCTTCTGTTGTCTTTCCTGTGTGTCTTTCCTCTTTCTTTATGTGGGCTTTCAGCTTATTCTTTTAATGCATAGTGGCTGTGGGTCTCCAGATTCCAGTGAGGAACAAAGCAGAATCCCCCCTCCCTCATGGAACACACTGTCTGCTGAGCACACAGGCAGTGAGGAGACACAACCAACTGTATACTCACAACCATCTATCCAGTGCTTTTTCTGGCAGAGAAAAGCAAGATTATCTGAAGAAACAGTCTGGGGAAGAGAGTTGACAATGAAGGGGTGATCTTGGGCAGGGATCAAGGAATGCCTTCTTGGGGAGGTGAAATTGGAGCAGAGGGCAGAGGAAGTGATCTGTCCTCTTCCACCTTTCTGATCCTGTAAGTCCACATTCATTTGCTTTCCCATTCCCAACAATTTCTCTGTCTCTTCTTTAGCCACTCCCTAGTTCTTCTTTTTTAAATCAGAGAAATTGTAGGTTTACTCCCTAGTTCTTTTTACCATTTTCTTCTGTATTTCCCAAATTACATTCCTCTACCTTAATTATTGCAAAGGAAAATAAAACATTGAGTAGAGTTTTGGTCTCCATTTTTTATAAATAAATGGAAACCATTCCCCCCCCCATTCTAATGCAAAAACTAAATGTGGTTGCATTATTGAGTGTTACTTGTTTTGTTTTGTTTTCTTGCCATTTAGTCATACTAAGATAGGGGGTTTCTCTCTCTAGAGCAACTGATCCCAACATGAAATTACAAGAGCACTGATGGAGAAACTGAATATGTAGTGAAAAATTACTTTAGTTTAGAATTTTTGCTTATATACCAGATAGTATGCTGAAATGGAACACTAGAAGTCTGGGTCCCCTTCTTTCTGCATCTGAGTCAGCATTTCCCAATGTTCCATTGCACACTTTTGATCTGAGGGGATGTGAATAAGCATAATGAGGGAAATTTGTTCAGTGGACAAATAAGTATGGGAAATGCTGGCCTAAAAAATCATGTAGTTTTGATTTAGATGGCAGTATCTCCAAGATATTTTAATATGTTAATGTGAATATCAAAGAGGGCAATTACAAGTGTGTTCTACCTACTCCCTGCTAGAACCTATGTTCTAAAAGCCATGCTCTGGAAACCACTTAATTCCTCTTGCTTTATTATTATTTTTTTTAAAAGGAGTATTAGAAACACCAACAGCAAAATATCTTTAGTTTCATGTTGCTTTACCTCCCTGATGCCTCAAATCTGAATGGCTCCACATATGCAGCAGTTAGAGTTCATCTTCAAAAATATCCAGTAAACTGAATACTTTTTTTTTTCAGAATTTACAGGATTTCCTAATACCTGTGTACACAAACTGGCCAAGTTAAAAGTCACAAAGTTACCAAAAAGGAAGCATTTCAACTGAGGTTCATCAACTTTACTACTATTTTTTCCCCATTTCTGACTCAGAATTCTTCTTTGCCTTCAATTTTCCTTGCTTTATCATAATTTAGAGAGTGACAGCACCTGTGATATAAAAGTTACAAAAAATTTTTAGGAAAAAGTCTACATGGAATATTTTTTCAGTATATCCTTAGAAAGATGTTGAACACAAGCATAGGACTGATGGGCAGACAAAGGTGGAGTGGTGAGAGAAATCCGAGCAGACTGGCAGGTGCAATCACTTTGAGTGATGGATCCTGAGGACCAGGAGTGACAGGTGAGGCTAGTCACAGGCAAACTTGGCCAGTTCCAGGTAGGGCCAAACAAACTGCCACCTGCAGCTGATGACTCCATCTGCACAGACAGCCAGGACTCTAGGAATGCCTCTAGATGCAAAATCCCAAAGCAGCACCCATGCAGGGATTCCAGACCATGACAGTGCTCATGAGGAAATGCACATCCCTACTGAAACATAGATGCACCACGTCTAGTAACCACACCACCAGAGTTAGGTCATGGTTTGCACACTGACTAAAAGCTACAGCTGTAATCCATGTGGAAAAATTCATACATTGTACTGAACAATGAATTCTAGGGGTGACCTAAGTAGTTTACTTGGTTTCTGTTGAACATCATTGCAGGTGGATAATTAACAGGGGATAAGAACGATGAATAGTCATTCATTCAAACTATATTGCCCCATATTTTGATTCAACCAGTAAACATCTTAAAATTCAGGAATAGTTTTTTTGCTGAGATATCTAAATGGAAATTGAAGTGATCTCACTGTGTTTCTTTTCCCTCATCAACCTTCAGATCAAGACAGTAGACTAAGACATGGGGCAAGGAAATGGATCCACCACCACAGATTTCATTCTCTTGGGCCTCTTCTCTGACTCTGGACATCCTGGCTTCCTCATCACCATTGTCCTTCTGATTCTCTTGGTTGCCATCACTGGAAACTCCATCCTGGCCATGCTGATCTGGGGTGATGTCCACCTCCACACCCCCATGTACTTCCTTCTCAGCCAGCTCTCCCTCATGGACCTGATGCTCATCTCCACCACTGTCCCCAAGATGGCCACTGACTTCTTCTCAGGACACAGAGGCATCTCTCGCATTGGCTGTGGAGTCCAAATCTTTCTTTACTTGATGCTGGGAGTGGCTGAGTGTGTTCTCCTGACTCTCATGGCCTTTGACCGCTACTTGGCCATCTGTAGCCCTCTCAGATACCAGATCATCATGACCCCCAGAATCTGTGTGCAAATGGCTACTGGGTCATGGGCTGGGGGTTTTCTCATTGCCCTAATTCACACAATTTATGCCATGCATTTTCCTACCTGTGGCACCAGGAAAATCCACCATTTCTACTGTGAGGTTATGGCCCTTCTGAAGCTCTCTTGTGAGGACAACTCAGCCTATGAGAAGATGGTGTTGGTGTCTGGCATTGTTTTCCTTCTCATCCCTTTTGGGCTCATCCTGACCTCCTACACCCTCATCTTCCTTCTTGTCCTCCACATGCACTCTCCTGAGGGCAAGAACAAAGCTCTGGCCACCTGCTTCTCCCACCTGTGTGTGGTGAGCCTCTACTTTGGTCCAGCCATGATTATCTACATGACCCCAGGTCCTGTTCTCTCCCCCAAGGTGGACCAGTGTCTCTTTGTGTTTGATGCCATCATCGCTCCCATGCTGAACCCCCTCATCTATAGCCTGAGGAACAAGGAGGTGCTGGCTGCTTTGAGGAAGGTACTTGGGGGGAAACTGATGTTCAACAGGAAAGGAGATAACTTTTAAATTTAAGGATAGTAATAATAGTGCTTACTGTGTAAGCACCTTCCATAGATGGACCTGTGTAATGCTCACAATGATCAAATGTGTTAGGTAACGTCATCTCAATTTTACAGATTTAAAAACTTAGGCCCACGGTCACAACAGACAGCAAGTTGGGATCCAGGTTAAAAGCAATACCATCTGCCTTCCTATTTACTCCACTGTAAAGATTCTATATTCTTCTTCCAAAAGCTGAGACAGCAAATGTGAAAATTTGTTGTACCCATTTAATTTCACTGTATCACCAACTGGAGGTGATAAAATTCTTGTGTTTCAATCTGTAATAATGTTAATTGACTATATTTGGGAAAAATACATGGTTCACTGGGAATCCATGGATAAAACCCTTATAAGTCTTTTTCAAGCAAGCCTGATCAATCCATTCAGGGGCTGTTAAAAATCCAGTCCTTGTCCCTACATTAGATCTACTGAATCAGAGCTTCCAGAGAAAAGTTTAGGTAGTCTGTTTTTTTTTTTTATTCGAGAAGTAAATTTACAAACAAATCATGCATAAAATACAGGATTCCTGTGCAATACCCCACCACCAACACCTATATTGGTGTGGAACATTTGTTACTATTGATGATAGCAATTAAAAAACAATTATACATTTTTAACAGTAATTACCTGTGTTACAATTGATACAAGATTATTAAAATAGTTCTATCCATCATCCATTATTTACATTAGATGCATTTTCCCCATATACCACCCTATTATTACCACCCTGTATTAGTATCATACATTTGATATATTCATGAAAGAATATTCTTATATTGTACTATTAACTATAGCCCATTTTCCTACAATAGGTTCACTGTGTTGTACAATCTTATGTTTTATATTTTAATATTTATTCTAGTAATATATACATCCTAAAGCTTCCTCTCTTAACCACATTTATCTATATATTTCAATGCTGTTGATTATACTCACAATAATGTGCTATCATCACCGTGATACATTTCCAAACCTTTACCGTCAACCAAAATGTAAAATGTTTTTATACAAGTGAAGCATCAACTCCACATTCTCTAACCCCTCTATCTCCTGGAAATCTATATTCTGGATTCTAACTCCATGATTTTGCTTATTGTAATTAGTTCATAGCAGTGAAATAATACAATATTCATCCTTTTGCATCTGGCTTATTTCACTCAACATAGTATACTCAAGGTTCATCCGTGTTGTTACATGCATCAGGACTTTACTCCTTTTTATGGCTAAATGATATTCTATAGTATGTATATACCACATTTTGTTTATCCATTCATTGGCTGATGAACATTTGGATTGATTCCATCTTTTGCATTTGTGAGTAATGCTGGCATGAACGTCAGTGTTCAAATATCTGTTCAAGTCCCTTCTTTAGGTTCTTCTGGATATATATCTAGTAGCAGGATTGCCAAATGATACAGTAATTCTATAGTTAGCTTCCAGAGCAACTGGCAAAGAGTCTTCCACAGTGGCTGCACCATTTTACATTCCCACTGACAGTGAATGATCATTCCTATTTCTCCACATCCTTTCCAAAACTTGTAGTTTTCTGTTTTTGTTTGTTTGTTTTAATGCTGGCCATTCTAGTATGTGTGAAATGATATCTCACTATGGTTTTGATTGGCATTTCCCTAATAGCTAGTGATGTTGGGCATCTTTTCATGTGCTTTTTTAGCCATTTTTATTTCCTCTTGGGAGAAACTTCTATTTAAGTATTTTGCCCATTTCTTAATTAGGTTGTTTATCTTTTTACTGTTGAATTGTATTATTTTTTATATTCTAGATATTGAATCCCTATCAGATATGTGATTTCCAAATATGTTCTCCCATTGAGTATATTGCTTTTTCACTTTCATGACAAAGACTTTTTATGCACAAAATTTTCATTTTGAGGAGATCACATTTATCTATCTTTTCTTTCATTGCTTGTGCTCTGTGTACAGTCCAAGAAGCCATTGCCCCAAACAAAATCCTGAACATGCTTCCCTACATTTTCTTCTAGGAGTTTTTTATACTCCTGGTTCTTATAATTAGGTCTTTGAACAATTTTGAGTTAATTTTTTGTATATGGTGTGGCAAAGAGTTCCTCTCTTTCATTCTTTTGCATATGGGTACGCAGTTTCTCCTGACACCATTTGTCAAAGAGGACTATTGTTTCCCAACTGAGTGGACCTTGAAAAATACCATGTCAAAAATCCATTGACTATAGATGTATGGGTCTATTTCTGAACTCTTAATTTAGTTCCAGTGGTCAGTATATCTACCCTCATGCCAGTACCCATGCTGTTTTTTAATGTAATTTTATTGAAATATATTCATGAAATATACAATCATCCAAAGTGTACAAGTTGTTCTAGTATCATCACATAGTTGTGCACTCATCACCACAATCAATTTTTGAACATTTTCATTACTCCAAAGAATAAAAATGAGAATAAAAATAGGAATAAAATAAAATTAACAAAGAACACCCAAAACATCCCATACTCCTTGTGCCAGTTTGAATGTATTATGTCCCCCAGAAAAAGCCATATTCTTTGATGCACTCTTGTGGGGCAGACATTTTAGTGCTGATTAGATTGGAATTCTTTGAGTGTTTCCATGGAGATGTGCCCCACCCAACTGTAGGTGATAGCTCTGACTGGATAATTTCCATGGAGGTGTGGCCCCACCCATTCAGCATGGGCCTTGATTAGTTTACTAGAGCACTATATAGCTCATAGAGAAGGAGCAAGCTTGCTACAGCCAAGAGGAAAACTTTGAAGAAAGCACAGGAGCTTGCAGAGAGAGACAGTTTTGAAGACAGCTGTATGAAAGCAGACTCTTTGCTCTGGAGAAAGCTGAGAGAGGACAAATATCCCAAGTGCAACTAAGAGTGACATTTTTGAGGAACTGGCAGCCTAGAGAGGAACATCCTGGGAGAAAAGGCCATTCTGAAACCAGAACTTTGGAGCAGATTGCCACCCATGTGCCTTCTCAGCTAACAGAGGTTTTCCAGACACAATGGCCACTCCTCTAGTGGAAGGTACCTGATTGCTGACATGTTACCTTGGATACTTTTATGGCCTTAAGACTGTAAGTGTGGTAACCAAGTAAACCACCCTTTTTATAAAAGCAAATCCAACTCTGGTGTTTGTGCATTCTAGGAGCATTAGCAAACTAGAACACTCCTCTTGGCCCCAATATTCAATTACTTTTTGTCCCTATTTTTCTACTCATTTGTCCATATACTGGGTAAAGAGAGTGTGGTCCATAAGGCTTTTCACAATCGCAGAGTCACACCATATAAGCTACATAATTATACAACCATCTTCAAGAATCAAAAATACTGGCCTGCTGTTCCATAGTTCCAGGTATTTACTTCTAGCTATTCTAATAAAATACAAACTAAAATTGGACAACTGTATAACGCATAAGAGTTACCTCCAGAATGAACTTTCAACTCCATTTCAAATCTCTCAGTGACTGAAACTTTATTTTGTTTCATTTCTCTTCCCCCTTTTGGTCAGAAAGTCTTTCTCAACCCTATGATGCTGGGTCCAGGCTCATCCCAAGGAGTTACATCCCACATTGCCAGGGAAATTTACACCCCTGGTAGTCATGTCTCATGTAGGGGGGCAGTCAGAATATCAGTAACTCCTGAGGTGGGAAAGATTTTATTTGTACCTTTAACTGAGTCATATTATCCTGTTTCTTAATATGACTTGTAATTGTTTGCTGATGTCTAGGCATCTGATTATCTTAATGAGTTTACTCTGAAGGTCAGTTCCTCTCTCTTGCCTTTGGTTGTTGTTAATTGGCTTTGTGTTAAGTCTCCCTTTGATTCATTGTTCGATTTATTCTAGACCTTTTGTATAGCCTGTATTTAGAGAACATTTCCCCCAGTCTTTTTCATCTCATTCTTGCCATGTATACGTGGTCTAGTTTTTAAGATCATACTTTTGTGCAGTTGTTTCACCTCCAAGAAAAAGCATCAATTCCCCTGTTCCTTCTGCAGGAAAATGGATCTGTTCTGTTTGTTTCTCATTTGCCTCTCTCTATATTTTACATTCATTTCGTTGTTTCTAGCTGCTTTTGCCAAACATGCAAAATCTGGCAAGGGGGGACCAGGAGATAAATTTCCCAAGCCAGTATTTCCCAGACAAAACAGGAAAGGAACCCACAGAGGGGTTGTATACTAGCTCTGATGTCCTCTGTGGAGGTGATCAGGAAGGAAGTCAACAGATTCTCTGAGGGGTCCCTGAAGCTCTGCTTTCCTGTCCTGAACAGTAGATGCTGCCCTTCAGCAATTGTTCCCAAAAGCCTTGAGAGGCACTGCATCTCTAAATCTCCACCACCTGGACCCCTGTCTGTGGTAGTATTGAAACAATGGCTGCCACCACGTTTTCTGGGGCAGGTTGAAATATTAACCCAGTCAGGACCCAACTTTCCTGATTTACTAATCAAAAGTCATGATTAGTGCTTCACTGTGCCCAGCACTGTTCTTAGGGAAGAGGATTTTTATGACATTTTTTTCTCAGCAGTGGCCAGCCAGAGACTGTACCTCAAGGCAGCCCATGATGAGAGTTGGAGATGGGCAACAGCAGCCACTGGGTGGAAGGAGCTACTCACTGTGCTTTACCATATTTTATTAGCATCTTCCTCTCACTTTCCTCTGGATGCTGTGCCATGTTCTTCAGGCATCTGGAGCCTCAGAACAGTTGATTCAGATGATTCCTGCCTTTTTAATGTCTGTTTTTTTTTTTTTTTTTAGGAAGGACTGAGTTCTGGAGTTCTGTATGCTGTCATCTGCCCTAGAAGTTGCCCAAAGTCTGTCTATTTAAAAAGCCTGATAGCCAATCTTAGGATCAGACAGGACTTTTTTTTTTAAGTTCAGTTTTATTGAGATATATTCACATACCACAGTGTACAGTTGGGAAGGAAGACCATGTTAAACACCATGTTGAACTTGACTCTAGTCTGGCACCAGGAAGAGACCTGGGTGGTGTGTAGTAAGTGGGGGCCAGCACTACTTCATGGTAGAATAAGTTGAGATCCCATGAAAGAGATGGAGGTAGTAGAATCCTTAGGACAGGAAAAGGCAGCCATAAGTAAGTGGAGGGAGGATAGCTGTTCCATTTCCTCCATGGATGAGGGGAAATATCCTGGAATTGTGCAAATGAAGAAAAGGCTCTAAAGACTAAAGACAAATATCACTACTCAAGGAGGCCTCACCTGAACCACTCTGGATTAGGTCACCTTAACTGACATTCTCACCATTTCTTCTCTTGTTTCTTCAAACCTGTTCCCAGGGTTGGAACTTTAGAGGTATCATTATGATTATTTTAATGTTTGTGTTCAAGATCAGAATGTGCAATCTATGATGGCAGTGGGTAACACAATTTTGGTAATAATTACTTTCTTAAACAGAACAGAGCTTTAAATAAAATTAGGGAAAATACTTTTAAACTTTTAATTAAAAATGAATAACAATAAATTATAATGTTTCCTAAGGACTTATTATTAGGAAAACTATCATGTATACCCTTAAAGACTATAAACTTAAAAGCTCTAAATATCAGCAAGTATATCCATAAGCCATGCAATATTAATCTTAAATCACATAAATTCTAAAATAATGGGCTCATTACATGTGCTAAAACATATATTTTTGGAAGAATTCATAAGTGTTCAAATACAATGATAAATTCTGAAAATAAATTCTACCTGCAACAAAATCTTCAAAAATTAGAGGGAACTTCTAATTAGTTGAACCTTCTTGGAAGAAATACACAACTTAAGCTTTGTGTCAAGAACAGAAACTAATGCTCAGTCACTAGTCCTTGAAAAGGACTGATCCTGCATTAAGAATATAAAACCACTGGGTGATTGTAAATATTAAGTTTTTTAATTTCTTGCCAAACCTAGTAGGGAAAGTTACTTGCTTGACTCAATCTATTCATCATATATTCATTGAGACCTTAGCACAGTCATGTGTTGGTCCCTGGAGCACAATGATGAGGGCCTTGTGCCTGCAGAAACTACCCATTTGGTTCTAGCCCATCACTGAATCCTTCATTCATTCTGAAGTACATATGATAGAAGAAAGCACTTCCTCTTATTTACTGGAAATGCGAGATTACTGAACTGCAAATACTGATTTATTTTCAGGCAGCTCTTCACCTAAATTAATGTATTCCCTTTTTGGATTTGGCATTGGAGTCAAGTGTTTCATCTTCCTTTTGCCTTTATATAATTAACTTTACCCTCTGAAAATAAACTGGTCCTGGGTATATAGAAATGGAACTCCATTTTTATTAACTATAATGGCTATATATCTATCACTTAGTTGATTTAGTGTTTCAGTGGTAAGGGAATATAATAATTGATGGAAACACTTTCTGTAAAGTCACTTTTAGATTTTATTTAAAGAGAGTAAATGTAGTTGGAAAGAAACAAATAACTCCTCTAGTGAATGATATTCAAATTTTCAGAAAAGCCATCAGTTAATATTTATGATTACTCAAACATGAAATGGTAAAAAAAAAAGTATAGTAGAAATCCTCAGAAAAATTGAGAACATGGTTTTTCTTAATTCTTACTGCTTTAAACCTTAATTTATATTTGCCCATATGTATGGCTGAAACGATCTTGCTGTGATGGTTTTAGATGTTTCCCTTTTGTGGAAACATACTGTGGAGGGAAGAGACTCCTATTGTGTCAGCTTACCTCTTTAATGAATCTCTCAGACACTATCCAAAACAAAAGTGCCCTTCCAGAGGCCAATTGTGACAGCCTGGGTGAGAATGCTGGGATGAAGGGATGTCATGTGCAGCACAGTTACAGCATAATTATTAAGACATGCTGGAGCTGAGAAAGAGGAAGATACTGCTATTCTCAAAAGAACAAATAGAAGGAACAGGTAATTATTCCCTAGAAATTACTCCAAAAAAGTTAAATCTGATGAAAAAAAAAAGAAAACTAAAGATAAATGAAGACCAGGAATAGAAGTCCCCGAAGGCACATTTCTGGGGCACTAATACCACTGATTTCACAAGGCCAGTGTTCTTCATTTGGCTATTCTAAATAGCAAACCTCACTACTATTTGGAAACTGCTTGGTTGTGGATTCTGAGGTGCAAGAAAGCAGGTAATGTGAGAATCACTTCACCTGTCAGAGAAGTAGAATACAGGGGATCAAAATATGACCAGATTGTAAGTGGTGATGGTGATGACAGAGAAGTCTGCCAATGATTCCCTTTTGAAGATATATGTTATATCTAAGGTTTTTGGTCATACTGTCAATGGAATAGGTGAAGCAGTGAAATAGAATGGCTGTATGTAGATGTGTTTGTTGGTTATAATGAAATAGGGCAGGACTGCACCTTTAGCTGTATCATCCAGGGTGCTCTCAGGTTCCTTCATGGTCTTCCACAAGACAAGTTCACTTTTCATCCCCTGATTTCACTAGAGAATGTCATTCTTTCAGTCCTGGATACCCTGCTGTGCCTTTGATACATCTAGTGCATCCAAGAAACAGGCAGTTGGGTGAGCTGGAAACACATGGGCTCTGGGTTCTGGCAGTTTGCACATCTCCTGCTGGGTGGTAGGGGCTGAGGACTTTCCCTTGTGTACCTTTTCACTTTGATCCTCTTAGTCCTTCAGCACAAGATACATAGTATAGATATAGATGTAAAGTTAGAGTTAAGAGCTGATAATATGGCAGAAGAGAGGCAGATTTATCACTGGTATTTCTGCTTTGTGTCAGAATTATTTCTGTGTTTATGTTTCTTTTATTTCTGCCACTAAGCCTTAAATTTCCATAAATTGCCATTTCTTATTAAGCTTCATATCTCTCCTATCAACTAGCATTGTGCCTTGAACATGCAGGTGCTCACTCAATATTTCTTAAGTAAAAGTAGTAAGAATAGAAATAGGAGAGACCTGAGATGGATCTGTTGAAGTCTGGAATTTTATAAGTCTCACTGGTGCCACAGTATTCCCAGGATTATGCAATAATTGTAGTATTTGTTTATGTAAGTTGAAGAAAACACAAAAGTATTGCAATCTCTTTAAGTATAAACTGTGCAACCTAAAATAATGCCTTCATCCAGGAACAGAGAAGGGTCTTAATATTTAGATGTGAGATGTGCCATTCCTAATGGAAAGACAGGACATATTTGAAAATGCATGGGATTGTCCATATAGGAGCAACCAGAAAGTAAATGTAGCTCAGTTTTGGACTTCATAGTAAACCTCTCGATTCTCATAATCTTCATTGTACAAGTAAGGAAGACAGACTTAGCTATTTTTAGGAATTTTTCTGATGACCATAAGATATGGGGTGGATGTGACTGCAGTTCTCGCAACACCTCCCCACAGTGCTCTGGAGATGGTTCACCCCAGTGATCACCAGGTGTCAATCGGTAGCCTGAAGACGCCCTGCTGAACAGTCCCACCAAGATGCAGAGAACGAGCCTCTTCCAATAAAAGTGGGTGAGCTCCTTCTTATGGCCTTACTTTCCTTGTTAGCTGCCTAGATACTGATGAAGATAAAGCAAGAATTATATTTCTTGGATGTCATCCAGCACAGAGTGAAATAAATTGTAAAATTGGAATTTTGAGTACTAATATGCTATGCAAATCATCATTGTGCTCCATCACAGTTATTCAGGTTAATCACATTGAAATTCAATTATATCCCAAGCAACCTGAAATATATGACTGCAAAAATCCTGAAGTATCAACATTTGAATTACATGCCAAGATTATTGCATGTAGAAAGCTACTTCATAATCAACATCTCAATTTTCATAAACTTCATTGTACAGGTAGGGAGGACAGGCCTAGCTATTGTTATGAATTTATGGATACAAGCATTAATGTATATTTTATTGGCATTTATCACTATGTTTATTAATAAATACTAAAGCTAATTTTAGTCTGTTTCTCTTCAAGGATGGGTCAAATTCAGGAAAAATTGGGGATAATAATTTTATCACAAAGTCATTACATGACAATCTTTTTCCTTTACAAATAATTTTCTTTTAGAGTACACTGACATACTTCTCCCTTTCATTCATTTAGCTGTAGAGAAAACATGGGGAGAGGAAATGGGACCTCTACAGTAGGTTTACCCTCCTCGGACTGTTCCCGGGATTGAGGCATGTTGGCTTCCTCATCTGCACCATTCTCCTCATCTATGTTGTTGCCATCACAGGAAACATCACCCTGGTCCTCCTCCTCTCTCTGGATTCCTGGCTCCACAGCCCCATGTACTTTCTCCTCAACCAGCTCTCCCTCATGGACATAGGCCTCATCTCCACGACTATCCCCAAGATGCTCACCAACTATTTCTCAGGGACATCAGCTATTTCTTATATTGGCTGTGCAACTCAAGTTTACTTCCATTCAGCTCTTGGAGGCAGTGAATGCATTCTGCTCACTCTGATGGCCTATGACCGATATGTGGCTATTTGTAACCCTTTGAGGTATGTGGTCATTATGAATCCTCAAGTGTGTCTGAAGATGGCCACTGTGTCCTGGTTAGGGGGTGCATTTAATGCCTTAATCCAAACAACATATACCATGAGTTTTCCAAGATGTGGCTCAAGAGAAGTCCACCATTTCTTCTGTGAACTGCAGGCAGTACTCAAGCTGTCATGTGAGGACACTTCAACTTATGAGAAAGTTGTTTTTGTGATTGGAATCGTGTTTCTCCTCACTCCCTTTGGCCTCATTCTAGCCTCCTACATATCTATCTTCCTCAGTGTTCTCCACTTAAATTCTTCCAAGGCAAGGAGTAAAGCTCTTGCCACATGCTCTTCCCATCTGATGGTGGTGTTTCTCTACTTTGGTCCAACCATGTTTATTTATATGATTCCTAGTGCCTTGCATAGCTCAGAGCAAGATGAGGGTCTCCATCTTCTATACCATCCTCACCCCCATGCTGAACCCACTCATATACAGTCTAAGGAACAAGGAGGTGGGAGAGGCTCTCAAGAACGTTCTGGGTAAAACCTAATTACAGTGTAACATGGTAATATTAAGAGTTTCTGAATAATTTGGGAACCTGGTTGCAATTTTCAGCCATCCAATTCATTACTTCTTTGTGGATCAGGACATATATTTTATTAAAAATTTTTAACTGCCTATATTTACATTATGAAAATCATCAAAATTTTGTAATTATCTAAATGACTATAACTTGGTCTGTGATTACTAAGTATAGGCATTACTTTACTAATTTTTATTCTGTCAGTTCTTAACTTTTGGATTTACAGCCAGATGCCTATAATAAAAACAATAGGTTACCTGATTTGCCTGATTTACTTATCATCAAGCATACATAAATTTAGATGAACAAAGCAAGTTTCTGATTTGTTTCTACATCTATTTTATTCTATCTGTATATAGACACTGATCACAATTACTGTGACATCATTAAACTTGTCTTTAATTAGATTACAGAGCAGCCCATTCATATGAGATTTCATATACCTAAGCAATGGATCTGGATGGAATTTTTGTTAAATAAACATGGATCCTTTTACTCCATAATTGCATTCTTCAATTGTGTTTTTTCATGAAAAGTGATACTTTGGAACAGCACCTTTTATGCAGCACAGCTTTCATTCTAGATATTCTGTATCAATTATTATGAAAAAAAATTTCCTTAAGAAAACATAGGTTTAATTACATGCCTAAAGTTAACAGGAAATTCCATGGTTTGAGTTTGAATTCCTATTTCTTTCCCCACCTTGTCACAGATGATTTTTTGTTTTTTTTTTGGAAATCATGAACATTACCTAATACACCTAATTTATCTTTTCGTTCAGTTCCAAAATCTAATATGCCAAATCTGTTTATCTTGATGTCCTCTGCCAAATTCTGCTTTTAAATCATTTTAGCAGTAATGTCTGTTATATGAATTGTAGTGCAAAGAGATATTGGTGATTCCCTTTGGATGGAAAATTTGACATGTTTGCATAAACTTTTAGATGGTTATTTCTAATTTAATCATTCATTTTATCAATATCTGTGGCCTTGGTAAAACAGGTCAATCCACAATTTGATATACGTCTGTTCAATTTCCCTAAGTAGATTGGATACAAATTCTGGATTTAAATTCTGAATCATTTGAAAATGTATTGGATAATTTCTTATTGAGTAGCTGTGTTCTTTAAATTACTCCTCAATTTGATAAATTCTCCCATAGCAGAGCTTGACTCAAGCACAGGAAGTTATCTTGGAAGGATGGATTGTTTGTGGGGGAGTAAAATAGGGAAAAATAATAACCAATATAATGAGATGTTTTCCAGTTCCTGTGGGCAACCTTAGTTATAACCTCAGGAAGTTCCGAGGCACAAACACTGCCTCCAAGATTTCCCACATTAATCCATAAGGAAAGCATTTGTCTAAAGGGGTTCATCCCTCTCATTGAAGTTTAGCACCCTTGCCTCACCCTGCCACATCCAATCCCTGCATGTGCTCAGGTTGGATAAGGTCATGGGAAGAGTCACTGCAGTGTCTCAGATTCTTATGCCACATTAGAGTGAAGTAAATGAAGCCTTGAGAACGAAAACCCACTGAAATGAGGACTCTTTTCCAACCACTATCTTTTACTCTTCTTTACTTTCCTTTACTTGTCATATTGCAATGTCTAGAATTTTCAATATTATTTTGACAAAGATTAGTGGGAGTGGGCTTCCTTGCCTTTTTACAGATTTTAGAAGGAAAGCATTCACTCTTTCACTCTTAAATATTATATTAGCTGTAGGTTTTGTTTTTGTTGTTGTTTATGTAGATTTTATTTATCAAGTAGAGGAAATTACCCCTTGATATCTAGTTTGCTGATAGTTTTTTTTTTAAATCATGGATGGTTTCTGAATTTTATCAATTGCTTTTCCTGAAACAATTGATATGATTATTATTTTTTTAGTCTGTTGTAATGGTTGATTGCATTGACTGACTTCTTATTGTGTTGGTGAGTTCTTCTATACCCTTGCTTATTTTATGTCTAGGCATTATTTCTGTTGCTGAGTGAGCGGTGTTGAATTGCCAAACTGTATTGTAGGATTTGTCATTTTCTCCTCCCATTAGATTAATTCTTTATAAATATGTAACATCCCTCTTTCTCTGTAATAAATTTCTTTGCTCCTAAATCTACTTTATCTGATTTTTTTCTTCTAAATAATTTTATTCCATCGTTCAAGAGCTGCTGTTTCCACATAATGTATTCTAAGCTCTAACAGTTTTTCTTAAACATTTTGTTTTGAAATAATTTAAAAATTACAAGACAGTTGCAAAAATAATACATAACACCTACAGGGAACTCCATAGCACCCCCACACCAGATACCCAGATCCACCAATTTTAACATATTGGCACATTTGCTGCATCCTCTCTCTCTCTCTCTCTCTCTCTCTCTCTCTCTCTCTCTCTTCCCCTATCTATTCTATCATATATCTTTATCTACATCTCTATCATCTGTCTTTCTATTTATCTATTTTCTAAACACTGAGAGTAGACAGTATGCATCATACATGTGTTCAGCTCTGTGAACATATACTACTTCCTTGTACATGTCTAAGAAAGATGATTTCCAGTTTTGTAACCACCTTAAGTACATTTATCAATTTCCAGAAATTTAACACTGATATAAAGCATGCACTTTATATTACAATTCTTCATGTGTTCCAGCCATGTCCTTTTGAGCCTTTTCTCTCCCATTTTTAGATCCAATCCAGGATCATTTACTGCATTTAATTGCATTGTCTCACTAGTTGCTCCTTTTTAAAATTGTGGAGATCTTTGTACAAAATTAACTTTTCCATCTCAATCTCACCCAAGCATTGCATTCAGGTGGAATTAATCACATTCACAATGTGCCAGCTTCTCCACCATCAATTACCAGAACTTTCCCATCACCTCAACTAGAAACAATAAACCCATATGCATTAACTCCCCACTCCCTCCCCGCCCACCATTCACCTCTGCTAACTTGTACTCTAATTTCCATCTCAATGACTTTGTATATCCTGGTTATTTCATATAAGTGGAATCGTATGATATCTGTGCTTTTGTTTCAGATTAATTTCAATCAACATGATACATTCAAGTTCATCCATATAGTTGCATGTACTTGAACTTCATTCCTTTTTAGAATTAATATTTCATTGTATGAATACACCATATTTTGTTTATCCATTCATCTGCTGATGAACACTTGGGTGTTTTCTACATTTCTTGTCCCTCAATTCTTACATTCTGCCTATTTTTGTTTTTAGTTGATCTTTTTAGTGAACCCTTTATAGTACCTTCTCATTTCCTTCTGTGCATATTTTTAAAATATTTTCTTTGTGGTTACCCTTCGATTTTATATCCTAAATCTATAAATATATCCTTTACTTGGATGCCAAATGAACATCAACAGCACACGTTTGTATATCACTCCACACCCTGCCTTTACGTAACCTTGGTCAAAACTTGCATCTTTATACCTTACGTGTCCTGAATCATTAATTTAGCATTACTTCTTACATATTTTAATTTTAGATTCAGTAAGAAGCAAAAAGAGGAGTTATCAACCAAAAATACCAGAGTACTGGCAGTTTTATTACCCATGCTGTTAGCTTTACCAGAGATTTTATTTTATCCTGAGGCTTTGATCTATTTTCTAGGGCCCTTTCTTTTCAACCTAAGAACTCACTTTAGTATTTCCTGTATGGGCAATCTAGTGGTGACAAACTCCCCCATCATTTGTTTATCTGGGAATATCTTAATCTCTCCCTCATTTTTTTAAAATTTAATTTTATTGAGATCTATTCACATACTGAACAATCATCCAAAGTGTACATTCAATTGTTCACAGTACCATCATATAGTTGTGCATTCATCTCTCCAATCCATTTCTTGAATATTTTCCTTGTACCAGAAAAAGTGAAAATAAGATTAAGAAATAAAAGTAAAAAAGAACATCCAAATCACCCCACCCTATTTTTCACCTACATCTTTGTCCCCATTTTTCTACTCATCCAACCATGCACTAGTTAAAGGGAGTCTGATCCACAAGGCTTTCACAAACACACTGTAACCTATTGAAAGCTACATTGCTATACAATTATCTTCAAGAAACAAGGCTACTGGGTGGCAGTTTGATAGTTTCAGGTATTTACTTATAGCTATTCCAATTCATTAAATCCTAAAAAGTGTTATCTTTATGGTGCATAAGAATGTCCACCAGAGTGACCTCTCAACTCCATTTGAAATCTCTCAACCACTGAAATTATTTCATTACATTTTGCATCCCCCTTTTGGTCAAGAAGCTGTTCTCAATCCCACAATGTCAGGTCCAGATTCATACCTGGGAGTTATATCCCGCATTGTCAGGGAGATTTACACCACTGGGAGTCAGATGCCACATGGGGGGAGGGCAGTGAGTTCACCTGCCACATTGGCTTAGCTAGAGAGAGAGGGTCACATCTGAGCAAAAAGAGGTACTCAGGGGGAGACTCTTACACACAAATATAAGCAGGTTTAGCCTCTCCTTTGCAGTAACAAGCTTCATAAGGGCAAGTCTCATGATGGGGGCTCGGTGTATCAAACCTCCAGTCCTCAATGTTTGTGAGAACATCAGCAACAATCCAGGTGAGGAAACCTAACACCTCTGTATTTCCTCCCAGCTCCTCAGGGAGGCCTGGCATGTATATTTTTATTCTCTGTCCAGATTACTTTGGGATGTGTTGCTATTTCATGCTAACCTATGCAAACCTACCATGTCTCACTCCCTATTAAAAGTTCCATGTAATAATGGTATTTGAACAAACTGTACAAGAAATATTGTTTAGGGAATATAGATCTTGCACCAACTAAACATTTCTTCCATTGGTCTCACATGGTATTTGAAGTTTTAAAACACAGTCATATTGTCCTTTACCCTTTGGCCTGATTTACCCCAGCCCTAACCACATCAGCTTCATTCACATATCTAGGTGAAGTCTGAACTCTTTTTCAGCTTTTTTTAACAGTTGCTGTATGTGCTAATACCAACATTCATATATGCCAAATTCTAGCTCTGAGTTTCAGGAGTCACACAGATACCCAAAGTTCCAGGGATCAATCAGATTATACACAAAAGGATCAGCATATTGAAATCTGGAGATAGCCATTACAATTCAGGAATAGACGTGACTGCCGCAAGAGCTTACAATCTCAGGACATTTACAATAAGTATTCCCCTGATAAGGTGTGTTCTAAGATTCAATTCTGAGTTTACACATCATAGTTAGTCCATATTGGTGAGGCATTATATTGTTTCCCTCTGTTTATGGCATAGTTCACTCAAAATGCTGTCTACAGTTTCCATTCACCTGTTGTGTGTCTCACAGCTTCACTCCTTCTTGCAGTTGCTCAATAATCCATTGTATGCATACAAAACAGTTCACCATTCTATTCCTCAGTTGATGCACTCTTAGGCCAGCTGCACCCATTGCAAATCATGCATACTCTATCGATAAACACCAGTGTGCAAATGTCCACTCATGTCCCTGCTTTCAGATCCTCCAAGTATATGCCCCCTAATGAGGTTGCAGGACATTTTGGCATCCACCTACTTAGCTTCCTGTTCTTTCTCTTTTTGAAAGTCAGTTTTGCTAGATAGAAAATTCTTTGTTTCCCTTTTTCCCCCTTTTAGCTCTTTATATGTGTCATACCACTGCCTCCTTTGTCCCAAGGTTTCTGATGAAAAAATTGGCATTCATTCTTATTGGCATCCCTCACATTTGTTGCATTGCTTTTTTGCTTTTCTCACAATTTTCAGGATTCTATCTTTATCCTTGATATTTGATGGTTTGTTCATAATACACATATGTTGTATATGGCAGGGCCAAGATTTGACATAGAGGAAAAGAAACAATGTCCTCAAAACCTCAAATTCTCTTTGATGTTAAAGGAAATTCATTTGCTTTCTCTTTGTTTGCATTACGTTTGGTAAGTTTTACAATTTATCCTTTACTACAGAGTAATAGCAAGCTAGAGACTATCTTTTCCTCTTTGAATTTCATACCTTTTATCTCTAAAATAGGTGAATACAGTATTGCCATCCTACAATGAGGAAGCATGTGGAAACAAGGGGACACAAGCATAGGAAGGCCTTATGTAATATAAAGGTGGACTCCTAGCCGATGTTTTACTAGTACACCACTGAGTTGATACACCAATTTCATCCAAATCTTCTCTATTTGGGGAATTTCCCAACTTCTCCTCAGTATCACTGATAGGCTTCTTCATGAATGCCATTCTCTCCACTCACAGTCCCTTGATTGGTGGAAGAACCTCCCTCCAGTTCACATTTAAAGACATCTTATGCACACACAGACCCTACTGTTTTTGGTACCCAGAACCTTTTGCAAAAATGTGGGAGGTAAACTCTACAAATGTTAAAGGACCTGCCATTATGGTGAACATTTTAGAATTTCAAAAATCCAGAGCATGACAGAATAATCCAAATAAGACAAAACATCATGCCCCTTGGACTACTGCTCATGAATAAGAGGCCTGCTTTGGATTTCTGAGGCAGCATATGACATACCTGGAAATATTGTTCAAGATTTTGCTTAAAGATGATGTGAAAATCCATCAGTATCTAATGGGACATAGAGAAACTGGAACTGTGTCACTGCCCCAGGCTGCAGGGCAAACTGCCCAAATTTTGAGACAAAGAATCTGGAAAATCCAGTGGTGCCAAAAGAGTCTGAATCCATGATGATGATGATGATGATGATGATGATGATGATGATGATGATGATGATGGTGGTGGTGATGGTGGATAGAGCCACAGGCAGAATGACAATGCAAACACACAGATTTCTAAATGCAGTGCCATCTGTGGCTGAGAACTGTCTGTTCTTAAAAAATCAGGGATATTAGATCCTAGTAGGTCCAGTGCACCAGACCATGGGAAATCAGGTGATTATGTATGGGTGCTGCTTCTCTTTAGCTGGATTCTGATGCCCACAAGTCAAACTTTCCAGCAGGCACAGTAGTAGTGTATGGTAATATGGTTGTGGTCCATCTGGAATTAGACTTGAGGAATTAGATGAATGTGACTCCAATGTCACAGCCACCAGATGTGTCACTCAGCCTCCAACATAGCTTCATAGGCTGACAGTTATGACCAGCTGACCAAAGGAAACAACTTGGACCTGGTACAACGACAGGTTAACACGAGTTACTGGGAGGAGACAAAAAGTGGACTTCTGGTGTTCACTGACTCAAGGACCCCTTGAGAGGCAGTCATGATTGCAAATACATTTTCAAATGACTCGGAATTTAAAACCCAAATTGTGCCCAAATTAATTATAGAAATGGCACATTGATGACAAACTTTCCTTTATGATGAAAGCCACTAACATGGAATGTTTCCTTTGCCAGAGGGACAGAATGAAAAGAAAGAATATTTAATAGAAAACTTCCAACCTCAATTTCATGTGACTATGCCCCTATATTTAGAAATTAAATTGAATTGCAAATACTTACTTTCTCTTTAATTCAATATCACTAATGGAGGCCATTGCTACTAAGATAATCTCTAGGTAGGGGGTTGGCAGAAGGAATCATTTTTGGTGTTTGTCCTACAAAGAAGTTTAATACAGGAGTCCCAGTTTACACAAATATGGGATATGAGATCTTTTATATGAACACAAAGATACAATAGATGAAGTGGACAATGTGCTTGTTTCCCATAGAAACATTGCCTTTAAAAAATAGAAAATGATCCCCTGAATTCATCTGAGAAGTCTAAATTCACAGCTGCGATTTCCACTCATGTCTGGAGCACAAAATTCAACCTCAGATTTCTTTTGGAAAATTATGGGATTTTTTACCAAACAGGGAAGAAGATACATCATGAATGTTCAATACTGACTTTCCTAAAATGAGCACATTTGAATAATCCAATTGTGAAAGCTCTAATGAACTTATTGTCTTTTGCCCATCCTCCCTGTGTTCTGTTACTAGTGGATTATTTTTAAGTGTAGCTTATGCAAACAGTCTGAGAATCGGAGCACTGATATCTATGAGCATACGAGCATTCTCTCTTAAAAATATTATATCACAAGTAACTGCAGAAAGAGATCATGGGCTCACTCTTCTTGGCTGATTCAATATCTAATTGATACTAGACAAATCAGGCAAATTATTTTTCTATCATAGTTTATCATTTGGTTTTTTAAGTTATGGAGTTACAGTTATCTTAACTAAATAAAAATCATTAAAATTACTACATGGGTCAAATTTATTTTCACCCAATTAAATATTTACAATGATTTAAACTATTTTCATCAGTAGTATTTCATAATGTACTGCATTATTTCTTCTAAAATTGATAAATTAAGGCATGTGTTCCATTACTGAAAAGTTTCATGAATGGGAAAACTGGTAATTGTAATCCAAATCATGACATTTTCATATCTCCAAGTGTTATTATGTTACTTAATGATTACACCTTACCCAGAATATTCCTCAGAGCCTCTCCCAACTCCTTATTCCTTAGGCTGTATACAATGAAGTTAAATACAGGTTTGGGGATGGCTTAGAATACAGAGAATTTCATCTAGCTCTGACTTGTGCAAGGTTCTAGGAATATTATAGAGGAACATTGTTGGACCAAAGTAGAGAAACGCCATCATATAAAAGAATAGGCGGCCAGAGATTTACTCCACCCCTTGGAAGAATGTACATGGAGAGCAATATGAACAATGAGAATGTAGGAAGTAAGAATGAGGCCAAAGGGGATGAGGATAAATAAAATTCCCAGCACTAGCTCTACTCTCTTGTAATCTGAATGTCGTCATGTGACAGCTTCTGCTTGGAGCTCATGGAAGGAACAGTGGACTTCTCATGAGATACATCTGGGAAAATGGGTGGTATATGTGGTTTGGACTCAGGAATTCAGTATCTCTCCAAACCCAGGACACAATGACCATCTGCAGGCAAACTTCAGGATTCATAATGACCATGTAACCCAAGGGGCTACAAATAGCCACATATGAGTCTTAGGCCATCAGAGAGAGCAGAGTACATTACTTGCCTACAAAGGAAGAATGGAAATGTATTTGAGCCCTGCAGCCAGAGCAGGAAATGTCTGATGTCCCAAGAATAAGTTGGTTCACTTCTTGGGGTTAGCCATGGAAATGAGAGAGATGTCCAAGGAGGTAGTGCTGGCTGAGCAGGAAGTACATGGGGCTGTGGTACAAGGAACCCAGAGAGAGGGGGAGACAAGGACAGTGTCTCCCTGGTGGCAACAACATATCCAAGGTGAATGGTGCATATGAGCAAACCAAAGTGTCTCATTCCTGGGAAATGTGTATGGAGGGTAAGACCCATCACAGAGTTCTCATTTTCTCTCCTCATGTTTATTTTGATCTAAGGCAAGAAAGATGAGAAACATATGAATTCTGTGTATTAAAATTATTTATTAAAACAATGTCAGAAATAATGAAAAGGGAATTTTGGCTTGATTGAGAAGAAAGGGAAGGCTGACATGAAAATAGATCATACATAATTCAAATAATCAAGGAATTGGAATTCTCTTGATTGAAGTTTAATTGGAATAATTTCTATAGTGAGAGAAACATGGTGGGAAAACAATGGTGATATAAGAGTCTGTGATCAGGATGGAATATCTTTGTCTTTTTGAATTTCAGATTTCCTGAGTGATAAGATAACAACATCCACTTTATATGCATGAGTTTCTTTTTCCTTCATCTGATCATACCGATAGTTTGAAAATCTCCTTTTGAAAACAAACACCCAGACTCTAATTATATTTGTCTCACAACACTTAAAGTTATTTGTTATTATTTGCTATGATTTGGGATTTTGTGTATATTACATAATTAATAAGAAAAATGAGGTTTTACAGTTAGCACAACTCTCACAAGCATTCTTCAATATCAGTTGTCATTTCTCACAGTTCTCACCTTACTTTTGGGAAATAAGGTAATTCTGTCTAACACTGAAGCAGTTTTTTTTCCAGCACAGTCCTTGTATTCTGATTATGTTAAAAAAAACCCAGCCAATTAAAACCCCATCAGAAGCTGCTGACACATTTCCCAGATTGTGTTCTCTCCTAAAATTGCAATAACGAAAACTAGAATTCCTAATTCCACACCTTTCTAGTCAACAGACCTTACCATAACTTCAGCATTTAGTTTAGCATGTTCTAAAATATGTTTTATTTCTGTGGTTTTAAGGTAATGTTGGATAAATCAATAACTGACAGCAATAAAAAGCCATAAACAATGTAGAATTAACATCTTATATTTTGTTAATTCTTAGTGATGAGAATTAGATCTCATTTGGGCATGTTCCCTTTAACTGTTCTTACAAACACTTTCCTGTAGTGCCTGCTGTTTGATCTGGGTGAAATAGAAATGAAACTAAATCATCCTGCCCAGGGTTTTCAGTGAAATTTGCTCTGATGCAATCAGTGCCTCAGTTATGCTGATAGGGATTCCTGGATAATGATTAATGGGCAGATTCAGGATGAATGTACCCACATGCAATATTCTACACTGAATCATGGCAGAGTTGATCAGCTTCTGACCAGCAAGTGCATTGCCTGGGTGCTTAAAATTATAGTGAGTGGGCACAAAGGCTATGAAGAAACTCTTTGAACCAGGACCAAATAAACATCACAAGAAATATGTGAATGGAGAACATGAACAGGGCATCTGACATGAATGACCAATGCCAGGTTTATCCTCCAAGGAAAGTAACAGTCCTGCAGCCCACATGGCTTGGCCGTAAATGATCACGGACTGTGGTGTGGGAAGGTTTGTGCCAGCACCTCAGTCAGCCACATGGCTTTCATTTGGCACTGGAGAATTTCTTTTCAACTTCCTCATTAGTAAAATAGGAATAATTATGCATATGTAATACAACTTTTTTAAGAAAAAGCAATTTTCTGAGATGTGGTCAATAAACACAGGATAATAATACAAAATGGGTAACTACAGCATTCCCAATAAAACCAAGGGACAACTACAATGCCATTTATCATGTTGCAAACACATGTAGTATCATTCTTATGTAAATTACCAAAGTATAGATATATTAATGTAATATATGAGAATTGAGATAGGGAGATAAACACAGTGATACTTTTAGCTGATGGAATACTGTATAAAATAAAAGAAGGCATTTAATTAATAAGTTAATTCAGCATTTGGATAAATAAATGAACAAACCTCAATATTGATTTTGAGATACTAAATGTGTGGAAATGTTAAGTGGGGCACCCACCCATTATCCAAGTATAATACATTAAGGAATACAAAAATAAATTTGTTGGAAATGCCATATATCTATATATATCACCACAAAATTTTAATAAATAGCTGAAAATCCATGAATAACTGGAGAGATATATTACATCCGATGATTTGGAGCAAATTCTAATGTAAGTTCAGTATTTTAGAGATAATTACCATCTAAATTATCCTAACACATTACACATCATTTTGAAAGATAAGATTGGATAAAGTTTGATCTTTATGGTTTGGCTGTACATTTAATATCAATAATAGGCAATGATTACTTGAAGTACGGAACTGGGAAGACAAATCATATAATAGGAAAATCATCAAAGGTCATATAAAGGTATTGTGAAAAGAAATAACAGTAGATAATCAACATTGAAAAATACTCTAATTCTTTAGTTTATATAGAAGCACAATTAAAATAATGATAACCTATAGGTTTAGTTTCATATTTTCATTCTTATATTAGACAAAAATAGAAAAGAAACTTGGTAGAAAATTGCAAGCTTCACAGTGAAAATGACACTCAAATAAGCTAAAGTAATATATGATATTCACAGAATATTAAGTTCTTATGAAATGTATGAGAAATATTATCTGCCATGCAGGAATTGTAACACAGTAATATAAAAAACTGTACAGAATCTCAATTTCCATCAATGTCTAATATATTAAACTACCTCTATTATGTGGAATTTCATGCATATATTCAACAAAGTACTTAGATATGTGACACTGACATGTATTTTGTTCATTAATATTGCTGAATGAAAATTAAATCTATACAATACTAAGTAGAACAGTATCCTTTGGTGTATTGTGTGCTTTGTGGGCATGTGTGTGTCTGTGTGTGCATGTATATTAAGATGCTACAGTGGACTTTAATTTTGTCTTCTAGATTAATTCAGTCCACAAAATTGATGAAATAGAAGGCAAGACATCTGCCAACAGAAACACACACATGTATATACATAGACCTTCAGAAATATCCCCAGAATATTTCTGGTCAACAATTACTCAGCAATACTGCTGATGCCTCAATGTGTATGAGAGAAAACTAGAGCAATTTTTAAGTCATTGGATTCTCAGGTGAGCAATATTCTTGTTGAAAATGACTCTCTTCCATCCCAGCCTAGTAAGTGATGGGGGGTTGCACCACACACATGGAAAGAGGAGGTTCTAAGAAATTGATCACACATTTACTAAAAAAATATTGATTTTATCCTGGATATGTGCCTGACTCTGTGCTAAAGAGTGGTGATAGTTGATATGTATCCAATTCACATGAAGATTACAAACAATTTCTAGTGTACAGACAAAAGTTTAATACAAAATCTTTTGACAACAAAGAGGATAGAATAGCTGATACCACTTTAGGCATCTAAAATGATTCTGAATATAGTTCTGAGCAGATGTGACAGTTGAGATGTCTTTTTGTAAATTAATTATTTTTCATTGTGGTAAAATATACATAACATAAAAATCACTTTAATCCTTTTAAGTGGACATTTCTTTGGCATTGTGTACATTGACAATACTGTGCAACTTTCATCAATATCTATTTCCAGACTATTCCACCATCCCAAACCCAAACTCATACTCATTTAGCAATACCTCCCTGTTCCCCACTTCCTTCACTCCTAATAGTCAGCCCACTATTCTGCTTTCTGTATCTATGAAGTTGTTTATTCTAAGAAATTCATGTAAGAGATATCATACACTATTTGTCCTTTTGTGTCTAGTTTATTTCACAGGATAACATCTCCAAGGTTCATCCATATTGTAACATGTACCAGCTTTTGGTATCACATTTGCACTTCATCCAGGAAAACTGCTGTGCATCTTGGGGTACTGTGTGAACAGGATGAAATTAGCCAAAATTTCTTTTAGCAATACCTGGAACACAGTGATGCCTATTCTAATGATTCTATTAGTTCCCAATTTCTGCATTTACTTAGTAAATAATATGGCACATTTTTGTACAAATTCCTCTAAATGACAAAGAGATGTCCCAAGACTCCATTGGTGAACAGTTATGGAAAGTATCAAGATACGTGACAAAGAAAAATTTATGGTGAAATGTTGTCAGTCCAGGAGATTCCAATAATGTGAGCACCAAAAATAAAACAAGCAGCCTATGCCCAATTAAAATCAAGGAAACACAACTTTAGAATAGTAGGAAAAGCTCATGACATGCTTGTTGCCCTTCAAACACATCCTCCCTGGCTCCATGTGGTGCTGCATGTACTTCCAGTATGGATCTCTGGCACATTCTGAGGAGACAGAGTAAGTCCTGTGTGTTACTGGTTTGCATGTAGTTCTGTGACAATCTAGGTTGTTTAAAAATGAAGGATTGAACCAGGACACTCATATGTAGCTTGCCATCCCAGAGCTTGATCTACACTCAGAAGTAGCTTGTGGACAACTAAATCAGTGTTAGAATCAATCTAATAGGAGTAAGATGTAAGGGATCCCTGTCTTCATGATGAGATCTCAAGACTGGAAAGCAGAGCTCCTAGCACTGGAAAGACAGTTTCACTGGGAGAAGAGGGGCATTCAGATCCCTGTAAATGGGGGAACTCCTAAGGAAATAAATGCATGCCCAGGATGAGACAGAAAAGCCCAGAGAGGCCCCTGGAATGTTTGCTGCTGGATGATCTTCTTTGTAGGATGGCTGAGATCCAAAAGGAATAACCTGCCCACACTTTGAAATTTGCAAGGATTGTAAAAGATGTTCTTTGTATTGGTATGTCGGTTTTGTTAGACTGTGTACCTCAAGAAAATCACTAGCAGGACATAAACTTAAGGAACAGAAGGCTGAGGGACTAACTTCCAGAGTTAACATATTAAAATATTACAATATATGGTGTTCAATAAAATATTACAATAAAAATGAAGAAATATTATATGATGGCTCATGCAAAGCAAGACATTAAGGCATCAGAAACAAATGAGTAAGAACAGACTTTGGACATATGAGGAAAAGACTAAAATAATCAAGTTAAATATTCTTAAAAAGCTAAAGAAAAACATGGAGAAAGAAATAAACGCTATCAGGAAAATGATATATAAACAAAAGGGTGTATCATAAAAGAGAGAAAAGCTATTAAAAGCAACCAAACAGCACTGAAGACCAAAATGACTCAAATTAAAAATTCCCTAAAAGGATTCAATAACAGATTGGAGCTGGCAAAATAAATAATCAGTGACCTCAAAGATAAGAAAATTATTATGGTTCAGGCTGAGAAGCAGGTAAGAAAAAAATGAAGAAAATGAACAGAGCCTAAAAAACCTGTGGGGAACCATTAAATATACCATCAAATATACATGTTGTGGCCATCCTAGAAGGAGGAGAAAGAGAGAAGGACAGAAGGATTACTGATTACTGGAGTCCTTTATAAGCACAGGGAAAGTCAGACAGCAAGAGACACCACAGGGAGCAGTCAGAAGACAAAATCAACTGAATCCATGGCAGAAATATGAAGGCACTGCCATGTGCATTGACAAGTCACAGAAAAGCCAGGAGTCCCAGATTGCCAGCCGGTCAGAAGATACTAACCCTGGGAGGAAGCTAGCATTCTAGCTTCTATGACTGTGAGCAAATACATTCTGGTTGTTAAGGCAACCCATTTTTTGGCATTTGTTTCAGCATCTAGGAAACCAAAACAATATCAATTCTACGCAAAGTGATTTACAGATAGAACACAATCCCAATCAAAATTCCAACAGCCTTTTTTGTGGAAACTAAAAATTCAAACATTACACGTATGCAGAAGGGCAAGGGGACTCCAAAGCCAAGATCAACATGAAAAAGAAGAATGAAGCTGGAGAACTCACACTTCCTGCTTTTAAAACTTACTTCAAAGCTACAGTAATCAAAACAGCATGGTAGTAGCATGATATTTAAAATACACATTTCTACAAAGAAGTTATACCAATAGCTAAGAATTATATTTATGTGCTGAAAAGACACTCAACATCATTAGACATTATGGCACTGAAAATCACAACCAGAATTAGATACCATTTCACACTTACTAGAATGGCTACTAAAAAAAAGGAAAACAATGAGAATTAGACAGGATGTGGGAAAATTGTTAATGGACATGGAAAATGGTGCAGATGCTGTGGAAAAGTTTGGCAGTATGGCTTTTGCTAAGAAAATGAAGTACAGAATTTCTGTATGACTTGGTAATCCCATATGTACGTTTATCACCAAAGGAATGAAAGTAGGGCTTTGAAGAGACATTTGCACACCAATGTTGACAGTGACATTATTCAAAATTACCAAAAGAAGGAAGCAACCAAAGTTTCCATCAACAGATGAAAGGATCAACAAATTGTGGTGTATATATGCAATGGTTTATTGCTCAGTCATAAAAAAGAATGCGTTTCTAATACAAGAACAATCTGGATGAACTTTGAAGATATCATGTTGAATGAAATAAGTGAGACATAAAATACACATATGGTATGAATTCACTAAAATGAAATAACTAGAATAAGCAAATTTTCAGAATCAGAAAAAGAAAACAAGTTACTAATTGCTGGAGAGGGGTTTACAAACGGAATTAATGACAAAATGTTCATAAAAGAGAAAGCTTTTTGTTTATTTGTTTGTAACACTAGACTATTTTGCCACATCTATTAACAAAAACTGCATCCAATTTGAATTCACATATTTATCCACAGCATCAAGAGTTCCCTAGTCTACATTCTGCACCAGAGTACAGAGAGCATCCCTCAGGGCAGCATACAAAATTTACATTTCTAGTCTCAATTTAGGAATGCCGTCATGTAAAATTAAACAGAAAAAAATAAACATAGTAATTTACAGTACCATGTATACTGGTTACATATTAAAAACAACTTTTTACAAATTGTATTATTTTATCTACACAAAAATGTTGATGAGTTAGTATTCAAGTATCTTACACATAAAGATCAATAAAATCTAGACAATCAAATATTGCGTGAGAATAGGCCAAAGAGGAAAGGGTCCCAGAAAGTCAGAGATAACAAGATAGACTGAAATGACAGCAGTCCTCATGCCTTCGGGTGCAGGAAACAGGAAATAGCCCAAGACCTGGGAATGTTTGTGAATAAAATGACTTCTGAGAAAGATTCAGAGAGGAAATCACAGCTGGTCCTCCTGCCCACCCGCTGTGCCTGTTCCAGGAAGCTGGACTGAGAGCAGGAGGGTCCTGAAGCTCACACATTGGCACCACGTCCCAAAGCCAAGAATTGGACTCTGTCTCCACGTGGGCTATCAGAGGACTGGTCCTGGGGTCTGGTTCACTCTCTTTCATGCCCCTCAAGAAACACAGTGAGATTTACTCCTAAACAGAAAACAGATTCATCACCACTCCCATATAATGGGAAGTGTGCTGCTTAGATTCATGTGTCAACTTGGCCAGGTGATGTTGCCCAGGTGTCTGGTCAAGTAAATAATGGCCTAATTCATTACTGCAAGGACATTTTGTGGCTGGTTAATGAACCAGAAGACCAGTTGATTAAAATATCAGTCAATTGATTGCATTTGGGGCTGATTACATCTACAATCAATTAGGGAGTATCTTCTGCAGTGAGAGAATCTAATCAGTTGGATTTAATCCAATCAGCTGAAAACCATAAGTGAGCCAGGAGAAGCCAGGAGACATAATTTAGAGTTTTCCCACAGGACAAGCAAGGAGAACAGTAGCTGAGAGTGCTCAGGGATGCTTGGAGATGCGGACAGAAGGAGGTTTGGAGATGCTAAGCTAATAGATGAAGGCCAGAGTTTGCCCCAGAGAGGCTAGGCAAAATCACACAGGTGCTTAAAGAGACAGCCACTGGAATAGAAGCTTAAAACTATGCAACCCAGGAGCAAAGGACCAGCAGACACCAGCCATATGCCTTCTTAGCTGACAGAGATGTTCTCGATGCCATTGGCCTTTCATTAGTGAAGGTATCCTTTTGTTAATGCCTTGGTTTGGAGACTTTTATGGCCTGAGAACTGTACATTTATGAATTAATAAATCCCTTTCATAAAAGCCAATCTATTTCTGGTGTGTTTCACTACCAGAAGCCTTAGCAAACCAGAACAGGAAGTTAAAGCAGGCAACAAGTGGACTCTCAGCAAGTTGGTTGAAGCTTTTATGTTTTAAAGGACCAGATAAGGAAGGAAGCAAAATAAAGAAAGTTCATGGATCACTTGGTGAAACAGTTATAGCACAAAGAAAACTCTGAACCTAAACTGTTCTCAGATTAAGTAAGAGGAAGGTGTAATAACAAACAAGAAAAGATTTAACAGAGGTCTATGATTACTGAAAGTTTATATATATATATATATATATATTAGATGCTGGGGTGTTGGACTAGCTGGAAAGAGGTAAATGACATGGAGGAACTCTAACCTATAACATCCTTTGAAATTTGCTCTATAGCTGCTCTGAATTGTGCTTTGAAAGTCTTCACCTATATTGCATAATAAAGAGAGAACTGAAACTGTGCAATGGTAACCCACAACAATTTTTGAAATTACCTGTAACTGCTTGTTGAGCTGTACATTGAATGATAACATCTTTCTGTATGTATGTTATACTTTACAATAATGGGAATAGCTTCCAATGTGGAACTGTGACCCATGACCCATGACACTCTTTGAAATTTACTTTTTAACTAGTTGTTAACATTTATTTTGAAAGTTATCACTGTTCTGTATATATGTTAAAGTTCACAATAAAAATGCATTAAAAAATCCTCTCTAAGAATTCTCTTTGGAGTACTTTTGGAGTTGTTACATTTTAAGCACAATTTTTTTCTGGCCAAAAGGGGCACCCCTTACCTTGCTTCATTCACCAGAATTTAGTATCAAATTACCTTTGGTGATACCAAAAGTCCAAATCCACTCTCATGGGATGCAATTTTGCCATCACTAAGACAAAAAAAATCACAGAGTATTTGGAACTAACTTTGGTTCTTGATTGGGGAACTTGTGGTTTGGAGACTGGCTCTGAAAAGGCTTTTTTTGTGTGTTTGGTTGGTTGGTTGTTTTTGTTTTTGTTGTTGTTATTCATTTGTTTGTTTTTTACTTCTTAGCATAAAGAATACAGCAGGCATTTTCAGTTGTCAACAATGCACCAGGCAAATGTGGAGTTAAGGAATATCTGATGAATAAATTAAATAGATGAAGGAGTTAATACCCCGAATAGAGAATCTTCCTGAAGAAAGGAAGGGGGAGGTCCCAGCACAGGTGGCAGCCCTCATTCATAGAATTCAGACCCCAGGGACTGAAAAATTGAAACAGTTTAAGTCCCCTTCCACCTCAGTATCCATCTCAAATGTGCCCCCAGCTGGGGGGAGTCTGCTGAGAAATAAAGGCACCCTAACACTTCATGCTGGTGGGAGATGTGTGTTGACAAGCACCACCTGCTGGGCAGGACAGGAAAAATGCAGAATGAAAAGTCTTCACAGGAAAGCCTGTCAATCTGCTGGGTCTCATCTCAGGGAAACTTGATACTGATTACACTCTCTTCCTGCATCCTGGGCCTCTCTTTCTTGGGAAAATCTGATTGGGATTGATCCTATCTGGGGAGGCACTCCTCACAAATTACTTCCATACAGGCAGGACAAGAACCAGAAAAACAAAAACTGAAAAATTCTAATCAGTTAAACAGAAGCTATGTCACAAGTCTAGAATAAGTTGAATGAGTGTCAAAGAACAGATAGAGAACAAGCCCAGCAAACAGGAAAACCCTTGCTAAAACAGAGAAAACAACCTCCAGCATAAACAGATCAGGGAAATCAGATGCCTAGACACCAGAAAAAACAAACACGATTCATACCAGTAAGCATGAAGATATGGCTTAGTCAAAGGAACAAATTAATGCTCAAAATGATATACAGGAGTTGAAACAATTAATTTAAAAAGGTTCAAGCAAATCTTCTAAATCAAATCCATGAGTTGAAGGAAAATGTGGCAAAAAAGAAGAATATAAAGAAGACACTGAGTTACCACACAGAAGAACTCAAAAGCTTGAATAAACAGAATTTATGGGAATGAAAGGCATAGTAGAAGAGATGAAAAACACAATGGAGACAAAAAAGCAGATCTGAAGAAGCAGAAGAAAGGATTCGTGAACTAGAGGATATTACATCTGAAATCCTACAAACAAAAGAACAGATAGGTAAAGAGCAGAAAAATATGAACAGGGACCTGGAATTTAATGACAACATGAAGCACACAAATATACATGTTATGGGTTGTACAGAAGTTATGTTCTCTGTAGCATGCTTTCTAATAAAACCTGTGCAGTCAGTCCATTTAAACAACATGGTTGCATGGAACCTAGAATGGGAAATGACATCTTGTTATTCTGTAAAGGTTAATATGATACCCCAATGTACCCCAGCATTGGGCAGAAAACAATAAAGTACTTCAAAAGTCCCCTTTAAGGGTCCGGGTAAAAAGTGGAAATTTTAAACCTCCTCACCTGGGGAACCCTGATATTCCCACAAGCATTAGAGAATCCCAATTTACTAAGTCAAACCCTTGATGTTGGGGCTTCCCCTTAGAATCTTATCCCTGCAAAGGAGAAGTTAAGAGTCACCCCCAGAGAATTTCTTTTGTTTCTCAGATGTGATATCTTTCTCTCAGCCAACTCTGCAAATAAACTCACCAGGTTCCCCCCTTCATGGGACAGCACTCCCAGGGGTGTAAGTCTCCCTGAAAATGAGGGACAGGGCTCCCAGCATTCATGGGATTGAGAATGCCTTCTTGATCAAAAGGGGGAAAGAAATGAAATAAAATATAGCTTCAGTGCCAGAGAGATCTCAAATACGGTTGAGAGATCAATCTGGAGGTTATTCTTATGCATTATATGGGTACTCCTTTTTAGTTTTTAGTGTATTTGAATAGCTAGAAGGAAATACCTGAATCTATTGAACAGTAATCCAGAAGACTTGATTATTTATGATAATTGTATAACTATATAGCTTTAATTGTGTGACCATGTGATAATAAAAACCTAGTGACAGACTCTCCCTTTACACAGTGTATGGGAAGATGAGTAATAAAGTAATGACAGAAATATATTAATAGCAGTGGGGATAAGGGGTATGGGATGGTTTGGGTGTTTTTTCATTTAATTTTTTATTGATATATTTTTTCTATATTTTGGAATAATTAAAAGGTTTGAAACTTTATCATGGTGATGAATGCACAATTATTTGATGATGCTATGAGCTACTGATTATATACTTCGGATGAATTATATGGAGTGTGAGTAATCTCAATAAAATTGCATTTAAAAATAAGAATTAGGGCTCAGACAACAGTTGCAAATTTTGCTGCAGGATGGAGTCAGTTCAGGTGTTTGTCATTATGCTTACACTGCTGTGTAAGGGCAGGGAGTCTGACTTCACTAGGAAGAACAAATAGGAAAGGAAGAGATGGAAACACCAACTGTGAATAATTCTTTTGAGAAGTCTTTCTAAGAATAGAGAGGGCCAGCAGTCAAGGGATATATTTTATTTTAAGACATGTGACATAAGAGATTTTGGGGAACCATTAAACAGAGAGAAGACATAATTGCCACAGAGGGAGAATCCAGAAGCAACATCTTTGAAGAGGTGAAAAAGGCTGGGACATAGAACTAAACTACAGGCTGTTGTGGGAGTCATTATAACTTTCCACCTCCTACCACACTACATGATTTACTTATCAAAGATGTTTCTTGTTTCTTGTCTACTCCCAATGGTACATTAAATGACTGAAACTAGAATACTTTCAAAAAATTCTGGAGGTCTAGGATCAGGTTACCATTTTTATGGTTGGTTTGTCTGACAAGAATGAACATAATTCTAAAAAAGTCTATCTGTTTTTAAAATCATATTCCAGAATAGTACACCTTTTATGAACCATGTGAACTTGAAGTGATTCAATGGAGGGATTAAGATGAGCATGTCTAAAGATTTGACCACTGTCCAGTTACACATTTCCATGAATAGATGTTTGTCAAGTAGTGTAAATGAGACACTGGTTTACATTATCTGAGCATGTAAATTCAATAGAATCCCCTGCTAAAGGTGAAACAAATCATTTTTTTCCTAAGTCTCCTCAAAATTCATCTAGTTCCACTACTCAGCAAATGCTTATGTCACCACCTATAATATTCACTTTATTTGTCTGCTTTTGCTTATAACCAGACATTTCCAATAGAAAGGGAGTCAACATAATTACATTCTCTTACACTTTGAAATATTCTTTTACAAATATTATTTATTTTGAGGGTGAAAACTTTCTATAATTATCACTCTGTGGACTTAGTTTTATCTCATTTGACTCCATTTCTCATAAGAGTTTTCAGATATTTCAAGACAAATGCCAAGTTCTGAGAAATTTTAACATTTCCCCATATAAGGGGCACCCAAACAATCATTTTAGTTTAACAACTGGGATTCCTTTCTTTTTTTTTTTTATTCCAAAGCATGACTATTGAAGAGAAGCACAGGATAGTGATTTGCAATCTATTATGTAATGTAAAAATAATAAAGTATCTTTCCAAACAAGAACAAGTTGCTCATTTCTATTCCACTTGCTAAGGTAATAATGTAAAAAATTTCTGGAATCATAGAGATTATTGGTTTCCTTCATACCACTGAAATAGTAATTTAAAATGAATACATTAATAAATTACAGTAATTGTGAGACAACAGCTATATGAGTCAAGGAGAAAGTCTTTGGTTACTAGGAAAGAGGAGTGTGGGGAATGAGTCAAAAAAAACAAAAAAACAAATGGGAAAATGGGAAAATGTGCATTTATCAAGAATCCTATGAGATAAACTAATCAATATTATCTAAAGACTTTGGGAGAGGAGGAAAAGTAGTTATACTATGAAATCATATTAATTAAAGTCAAGGACTGAATTCCCTTAAGATTGACCCATTATTCTTTTGGCCCTTGTGTGCCTGCATGTTTGTTTCTACATTCATGTCCTTTCCCATATTTAACCTCCAAAATATTGAAAATACAAATCACAGTTAAATCAGCTGTTATTCAGTTGAGAGAAGAAATATTACAACATAACAGCTTCTACATAAGGAAATTAGTAAGGCATAGAAGATATCCAGTGAATACCTGTGTGAAGAGCTATAGTATTCTGGGGAAAAGGCAAGAGAAAAACATTTCAAAGAAGAAGAAACTGGGCAGGAAAAATATCATTCTATCATATGGTAACAGGCTCCTGGAGAAATAACAGTATTTTCCTTCAAAAAATTGATGACAATGCATGGTTCACTCATATTTGTCTCATTTCAAATTAACAGTGAAATAAATAATGCAGTGATTTAGTTCATCCCAGAAGCAGAATCATTCCATGTAGGAAATTGTCACAATTATAGTTTTTCTCAGTTATAAATGTTCATAAGCAATGATGATTTTCAAGGCATAAATTGTTCAAATGTGGTCAGAACAAATATTTAATTTTAAGTTTAACCAATTAAAGAATTAATCAATGAATGATTTTATATCATAGAAAAATAAAAATGATTTAAATTTTTCTCAGAATGGCAATTCATTATATTTCTCTAAGGAGTGATATGTCTGAGAAATGATTATTTTCAGCAATATTTATTGAGCATCTGTGATGTGTAAGGCAACATTACAGATGAATTCTTGGGGAATGCAAAATTGAATAGAAAGTTGATCCTAAATTTAGAGAAATCACCAAATTAATTGGAAGAGAAGAACCATAGGTTGCATTTATTATGAGCTAGGCAAAGAGCTGTAGGAGAAGGGGAAAGAATATAATGTTTACTTTGACTTACTATGATGTAGTCACTGCACTGTCTCAATATGTGAACCTTATTATTACCATCATTTTAAAGACAAAGTAACTGAGAATTGAAGAAATTAAATAATTTGCTCAAGAACACAGAACTAGATTTGGTGAAACTTGGTCTAATCTGATTCAAATCCTTGATCTTTGTAATGCAAGATCTAAGGTAATTTTTAATACCTGGACTTGACACAGTCATGTAGTAGGTTTGATAAACTGATCTAGGGAGAATATCCACTAAGAAATGTCCATCACTCACACTCTAATTTGTTTCCCCAGACTATCTCAGCATTAACAGCATAATGAGCAGAGGAAATGAAACAGCAGTCATAGATTTCATTTTCCTTGGACTGTTTCCCAATTTCAGATATGTCAGCTTCCTTACCTACACCATTTTCCTGAGTTGTTTGATCACTGTCACAGGAAACTTCATCCTGATCCTCCTAATTTGTGTGGATTCCCAACTCCACACTCCCATGTACTTGCTCCTCAGTCATCTTTCTGCTATGGACTTAATTCTCATCTCCACCACCATCCCCAAGATGGTCACTGACTTCTGGGTGCAGAGGAGAACCATCTCACAGATTGGCTGTGGATACAGATGCTGCTGCATTCAGCCATGACAGGTTCTGAATGTCTCCTCTTGACCCTGATGTCCTACGATCGCTGTATCGCCATCTGCAACCCACTGAGGTACCCGGTCATCATGAATCCCAGAGTCTGTCTACAGATGACTACTCTCTCCTGGGTGGTGGGGCTCCTAAATTCCTTGTTCCCTACTGTCTATATCACACACTTTCCATTCTGTGACTCCAAGGAGATTCAGCACTTTTTCTGTGAAGTCTCAGCTATCCTGAAGCTCTCCTGTGAGGATACCTCTACCTATGAAATGATTTTGTTTGTCACGGGAATTGTGTTCCTCCTCATCCCCTTTGGATTCATTTTCACCTCCTATGGCATCATTTTCTTAACAGTCTTTCGTATGAGATCCCCGGAGGGACGGAGCAAAGCCCGCGCCACCTGCCCCTCCCACCTCACAGTGGTGAGCCTCTATTTGGGTTCGGGTGTCTTTCTGGTTATGATACCTCCAACCCGGTATTCAGCACAGCAAAGCCAGGCTGTCTCCCTTTTCTACAACACCCTCACCCCCATGTTGAAACCTGTTATTTACAGCCTGCAGAATAAAGAAGTGCTGGGGGCTCTGAGGAACACACTGAGGATGGGTGTCTGTTCTCAAATTGCAGCCAGAAGACTTTAGAATTGTGGCAGGACATTTTACCCCAGTTTTTCACACATAGGTTTGATAAAATAATAGAATACTTAGTTAAACTTTTATCTAAAACCCTGCAAATCATTGGCTCCAAAAGTGGGGAGTAAAATGATAGATACAGGATACTGTTGTTTTCAATAACCAGCAAATGTTTGACTCACAAGAACACTTAGCTAACAAATGGCGTAGTCACGGCACTAAGTCTCAAGGATTTCCTCTCTATTTTGAAATTCAGTTATGTCATGACATTTTAAGTTTATCTAGTTTACAAACCAATTGGATAGATATATATTTAGGACACATAACCATAATTCAATTCTCTACAACCCACTTAGAATTATCACTTTTAAATTTTGGCATACATATGTCTAATTAATTTTATGTTTTTGGTCATAAGTATAACCATAAATATAAATCTGCACGTTTATCTATATATTTATGTTTGAGTGTGTGTGTGCATGTAATAAGTGAATGCATACAGGTGAAGGTTGGACAGGAGAAGAGACAAAAATTCCCATAGGAACATAATTTTTATAATCTACTTTTTCATTTATCAATATATGTGAGTATTTTCCTTAATAACCAATATTTATTCACAATATCATATTTACTATTGCATGGATTCCATTAAAATCCACTAAAATTTGCTATTAGTAGTTTTCTAAAATTTGTTCTTAACAAATGAAAAATAGATTCAAAATGGTTGATGAACTACCTGCATTCATACACCCCTCTCCCCAGTGATTAAAGTAATAGAAATGTCATAAAGCTCTTGACTAATACACAATGACCGAGAGTATAGAAAGAGACCCATCAGCTGATGGAAGAACGAGATTGAGAAGTGGCCACTGACAAATCAGGTCTTGGTATGTCAAACAATCCCAAATTTTGTGGAGAAGTCAACCTTTGAGGGAAGGGACAATTTTCTGTACAGTTCTCCAAAATTCAGGAATCCAAAACATTTTCTCTGATGTAAGGCAGGACTGCAGTGGGCTGAAAACTGATGGATTATTGATATCCCTGGAGGAAGCTAAAGTCTTCCTTATCACATCCCTCTCCATGGAACACAGAATTCCTTGAGCCAGGACTTTGTCTCTGACTGTGAAGATTCAGGGAGCAGCTTGCTAAAAATAAATGCATATGCCCAGAGAAGATGACCTCTGCACTCCGACCTTTAGGATCCACAGCCTAATGGCTGCTGCTATGCGTAAGGACTCTGAGTGAATCACACTAGTCACATGTCCATATCCCCTGAACTCCAGGGCACTTTTCTTTTTTTTTTTTTTTTTTTTAAATCTTCATTTTATTGAGATATATTCACATACCACGCAGTCATACAAAACA
The DNA here is from genome assembly GCF_015220235.1 of Choloepus didactylus. NCBI lineage: Eukaryota > Metazoa > Chordata > Mammalia > Pilosa > Megalonychidae > Choloepus > Choloepus didactylus. The sequence goes on from NW_023637577.1 coordinate 4,070,132, forward strand.
AATCGTACTTTCGATTGTTTACAGTACCATTACATAGTTGTACATTCATCACCTAAATCAATCCCTGACACCTTCATTAGCACACACACAAAAATAACAAGAATAATAATTAGAGTGAAAAAGAGCAATTGAAATAAAAAAGAACACTGGGTACCTTTGTCTGTTTGTTTCCTTCCCCTGTTTTTCTACTCATCCATCCATAAACTAGACAAAGTGGAGTGTGGTCCTTATGGCTTTCCCAATCCCATTGTCACCCCTCATAAGCTACATTTTTATACAACTGTCTTCGAGATTCATGGGTTCTGGGTTGTAGTTTGATAGTTTCAGGTATCCACCACCATCTACCCCAATTCTTTAGAACCTGAAAAGGGTTGTCTAAAGTGTGCATAAGAGTGCCCACCAGAGTGACCTCTCGGCTCCTTTTGGAATCTCTCTGCCACTGAAGCTTATTTCATTTCCTTTCACATCCCCCTTTTGGTCAAGAAGATGTTCTCCATCCCACGATGCCAGGTCTACATTCCTCCCCGGGAGTCATATTCCACGTTGCAGGGCACTTTTCATATCCTTGTCTTAACCGTGAAGAGACAGCAAGGACCACCAGACATTGACATACTGTGTAACATGAAATAGATTCAGATGATCAAACAGAAAAATATCATGGGGAGAAAACACATTCAGCAAATCAAAAATATTTGGATATAAAATAATCCCCCATTTAATATTATCAGAGATATAAAAATATTAAGTTGATCAAAAACAATCAAAATGAGATAGACAATAGTTTCTCAAAAGGAAATTAAGATTTTAAAAATATTAAATAGAAACATTTGAAAGTTGACATCAAAAAAAATCTTGCAGAGAAGACTAAGTCCAACAGCAAACATAAATACAGGCAGTTTGAAGGAAAAGGCAGACATCATGGAAAAACCAATCCAAGAGGGAGGCAATATGGAAAAATAGGGCATTTCAAAAAGAATAGCAAAGAAAAAACAAGTTTTTTTTTTTTTTCCAAATATAATGCTGTAGAATTACCAAATCAAAGATCTAACCTCTATGTCATATGAACCAATTAACTGTGGAGCAGAATGAATGAGAAAAATAAACATACTTGGGTACATCACTGAAGTTTTGTAAGCCTAAAATAATGAGATCTTCTTAAATATTTCTGGGCTGAATAAAATTACTTAAATGGCTAGCAACATTTTGCCAACACTGCATGTTAAAGTAAAGTGGCATAGTAGCATTAAAATTCTGACAAAGAAATGTATTTAAACAAAGAAATGTATTTAAACATAGAAACCTACACCCAGCCATACTATTATTGAAAGACAAACATAGCACAGCATATTTAAGGCATGCTATGACTTACATAATTTCTTTCTGCCTAACTGTTCATTGGAATTGTGGTCTAGCAAAATGAAAGAAAACCAATAATGAGGAAAGGAAGAGATTCAGAAGCAGTAGATTTAGATCTATAGAACTATACAGGATGTTTCAATATCATAGTCGCTAAAGTGTGCTTTGAGTGCCACCAGCTGTGCTTGGAACATGAGAATTGGAAATGTCTTTGGGGAAAAAAGCATTTACAGAGTACCTCATATGTATGAGAGCTTAAATGAATATGGCTTTGATGAAAATAAATGATGGCAGAAAAAAAGAAGACACCAAAAACACTAGAAAAATTAAAAAAAAAGGAACAAAGAAAATAAATTCCAGCTATTTGTTTCTGCAGTAGAAAATACTTAAATAATCAAAATAACCTGAAAATTTTAACAATATAATTAATACTAAAAAGATATAAAGATATTTGCAAAAGAGAGGAGAGAATTAAAAAAGCTAATCAAAATCTATGATTATATTAAATTAGTAGATTACATGTAAAATGATAAAGGAAAAATGGCAGTATTAAACATTCTGAGAAATGGGGAGAAAACATTTAGTGGCAATAGCTCAGTGTGGAGGGTGATCACTGAAGTGTCATTAGGGATGGAAGGCACCGCTACTTTTCTTCATAGACCTCATTAGCCTTTATTGTATTAGGTTAATTTTTAGCAAATGTTTTGAGGTATAATTAACACAACAAAAATCACCATTTTAAGGGAATACTAAAATTATTTTTGGTAAATATATTGAGATGTGGAACCACCAGCACAATACATTTCTAGAAAGTTTCTCTCATTGAATAAGATCCCTCTCATATCTGTTTACGAGTAACCCTCATTCCATTCCCAGCCCCAGGCAAACACTAATCTCTGGTTTGTAGGTATAGATTTCCCTGTTCAGGACATTTAATATAATTCCGTTATTCCATTAGTATTAATTAACTTTTAATCATGTTCACATACTAATTTTATAAATTAACTATTTAAAGTATGCTGCAACATTCTTGTAGAGGCATAATTGCCCACATTTGTAATTATCTATCAGAGGGATCAAAAGAGCAATTTTAATTCTATCAAGAATTGTAGTTAGTCAAATATGTTAATCAATTTGATCTGTCATTAACTGTTACAGAGATTGAAAAATATTCCTAAAATCCTTCCACAGTCACTTAAAAAATGTGTTTGGCAGTGGATCGCTGATTATCCAACATAATAAAATTTTTGTTACCTATTTGTGGGAGTATTTTATGATTGTTCTCAGAAATTGGTATTTTTATATTTTCTTTTGCAATGTTCTTTTGCTAATTATTAATAAGATATTTTAATATATTAATTATAGTGATTTTTTCATTCCGATAAATTATTTTTCCATTTAATTGGTTGATTATATCTTTATCTTCTGCAATCATTTACCATATATTTGGTTAAATGTACAATCCTTGCCTTCATGGATTATGATTTTGTCTGTATAATAAGAAACTATTCATCCTTCTGAATATTGCATATTAATACTTTAACATCATTCTTTATTTTACATTTTAAATGGAATAAATGTTGCATGTTATGTGATAGGAATCTGATACTTTATATCCATAAAGTATTGGTCAATTTTTTGAAAACCACTTATGAGATAATATATTATACAGCTCTGGACTAAAATGTCATTTTCAACAAATTATTAAAAATATTAAAATACACCCAACAATTCTCTTGGTCTATGGGATCTCTCCATATTTGTCGATGTATCTCTCCACTTTGCCATGCTATTTTGATTACTGCAGATTTGTAATGCATATTAATATGTAACTGTGGTCACTTTTGCACACATTACATTTATAATTTTTCAATTTTAATTTATCTTTACTTATAAATGAACTTTTAGGTTTTTCCAATTTCCAAAATGATTTGTGATTTTGTTTAGAACTTTGTTGATTTTATGGATTAACTTTGGATTAATTCAAATGTAAGATCTATATCTTCCTATGTAGAAACTTGGTATACTTTTCTATGTTTTCAATTTCTGATTTATTTCTCTCAGTAATCTCTTATAGATAATTTAATTCTCTGGTAAGCACTCTAATTTTATGCATCTTTGGTTAGTGTTTAAAGGAAGAAATAATAATTATTTTGAAAATTCAATAGTACTTCATAAAACTTTTTTAGATTGCATCCATTTTAAAAACTGTTTTATAATTCCCTTTTCTTGAATTCTTCCAGATTTTTCTCTGTTCCTAATATTCTATCTTTAAGTGGCAAATATCATAAACATATTTTCTGAGAATATGATTTAACTTACACATTATTAGAATTATGGCCATTAGTTATGCAGAACATATTTTGACAGAGGTAAATTAATGTACATAAGTCATTGCATTTCTTCTATTCTTCCCTATATTGTATATATTTACACAGTTTTCCTCTCTTTTTAATTTGACTTGCTGAAAGTTTGTTCACTTTCCACTATTTTTTCTTAAGGAAAAATTCTTTGTTCCATACAGTTAAATAGTATCCTTTCTAAAAACGTGAATCACATTCTTCACCATTTATTTTCATTCCTTCTTGTGCATTAATAAAGGCAAAATTTTTATGTATGTAGACTCATACAGGTTATTAGTTCTACACAATATAATTCCTATTATACCCAAGTTTGTTTCCATTTCCAAAGTTATTTTTACCATGGCTTCATTATTTTTTTAGTTTCAACTTTTGTTACAATGTGATCATGATATATAAATTAGGCAATTCACATGTTTGGAATTTAGTGAGGTCTCTATGTCACTGTAACAGGATCCTTGAAACTGAAGCAACAGAAAGGCAACTAAAGTTATCTTAGTGACAGGACATTTACTGAGTCATGAAAACAGAATTCCCAGGGTAGACAGGATTCGGGTGCATTCCGTCCAGTATGACACAATTTCCCCGTGGGTCTCTCAGCTCTGCCTTCTTGCTTGTGCCACTCTGTTCTGAGGCTCATGAGAAGATGGCTTTCCAAAGGAGCCCTGGCTCCCATCCTTGTCCACAGCCCAAGCAAACTTTTATCCACCCTACAGGTGGATCATGTTTTTTTAAAACATTGGTCAGATGCATGCCACTTTGGTGCTCACACTACCCAATGGTTTCCCACTTTATTCAGCATTACACTAAAGACCCAAAGGACTTTTCTGACCTCAGCTCCTGCTCCTCTCTCCTCACTCATTTGTCTCCAACAACGCTGGACCCTTGAACTGTCCTCTGGGGACTCTGCACCTGTTTCCTCCTCTGAACTTCCCCTGGGGGCCATCAGGATCACCGGTTAGTGTCCTGCAAGATGCTACATAGTGTTTCCTCATCACGTGGGCTTCCTGGATAGAGTCAAGGAAAATAACTTTATAAGTTTCTGTTTTTTTAACTGATGTATTTTTCTCCACTAATGTCATCTATTAGTTAACAGTTTCCTCCTAAAGCAACTGTAGACTGTAAGAATACAGATATTATTTTTCACTTGTGTACTCATACACCCAGAATAGTGAATGGCATTCATAAGGCAATGAACAAATACTTATTGAAGAAATGAAGGAAGCACTTCTGGGCTCATATCATGCACACTCACACAGATATACACACTCGCCATTCAGAGACATTCATGTGTGTACATGTGTGTGAATTTTACTTTCTACCACAAGACCTCCAGAAACACATCCTGGTTCACACTCCTTTCAACTTGCTCATTTGTCCATTCGAAAGCCAATCTTTGTCATTGAGGAATTGGATTCCCAAAGGTAAGTTTGTTGAGACCTTGGGATTGGAGTTTCAGTCATTTTCCTCTAAAGCAGAAGGAGGAGTGAAATCCTGACCAATCTGGAATTATTTTAGGAAGGAAGAAGGGAAGAATGAATGTGGGATAAGAAATAGCTATAATTGGTCTCTGAGAATCAAACTCATGTAGTTTAAACAGCAATAAGAAATATTTAATAAGGAATATCAGACTGTATCTTTTGCTCTGTGATTTGTGTAAATGTGTGCCTAATTTCTGTGAATGAGAAAACAGAGTAGTTTGCATTGTTCTGAGCGATACTGGTTTATTCTAGCAATGAGGCCAAATTGTCCATTAACATCATCGGATGGCAGCAGAGGTCACATGACCGAGGACATCTGCTTATGTTCCCTATGTTTTTTTCTTGGCAAGCTTTTATTTTTATATTATTCCAGATTCACAAAATAGTCACAATAACAGATTTAGGAGCTAAATGTTTGCATTTGCCTTATGTATTTGAATGCAACTAAATTTTCCCAAGCCATTGAGAGTTTATTGGAGACATTGAAATTTTTTTGCTTTTTTTCCTTTTTAAATTTTTTGTTGAAATACAGTCAAAAAGCATCTCTCTATCTTTCCTCACCCTGTTGCTTTCCCAGGCAGAGGCAAAACATTAGTCACCTTGTATTCTTCGCATTTATTCAGGCATATGTCAATATCTTCTGGGGGTCTTTGTTTCATGTATTTGGTGTAATGGGCAGGCAATCACACTACCTCCTCTTTTGCTGAGAGGCTGTCTCAAAATATATCTACATGTTTTTATAAAACCTCCTTTTTCTCCAAATCCTGACTTCTTAAATATCCCCTGCTAATGAATGGTTAATATTTACAAATCCATACATGCACCACCTCCTTTAAAATAACCTATATTGTGGGCTTGCTATTGATTTTGGAATAGGACATCAATAATCTTTGCAGCTCAAAGATTTTATATTAACATATCTGTATCTATATCCTAAATATTTTATTGAATTATCCAAAATCTTTATGTGTTTGTAGCACAAAGAGAGCCTAATTTAGCTCAGTTGGCCATATTGCCTCAGCTAATTCCCTCTACCAACTCACCTCAAACCACTCTGTCCCACACTTCATCTGAACCCCACAGGTCTTCTTTCACATCCACAGGTGGTTCTGCTATTTCCACACTTTGCACTTTGTCCTGAATTGAATGCTCCAAGATACTGATGCAGTAAAATTTCCACCTTTTACATGTGTCTATCTCAGTGAAGGATTGCCTAATGATGGATATAAATAAACCCATCCACCATGGTTCTATATCCAGATAACCTGACCATTCCTGCATAGCATTTCAAAGTTTGGGATTCCTTAATGTGCAATTTTTCATTGGTTTATTGTTTGTCTTCCCCAATAGACTTATGATCCATGAGGGCATGGTTCATGTGTATTGATTATCAGTATAAACTCAGTTATAGGCACATTAAGAGCACATAGATACACATAAATATTTATTTAGGGGATAAGCAAATGATGCTGCTATATGAAGTTGGAGATTATGATAACTTGTACTTCAATAGAGCATTGAGGAGGAGAAACATGTGGACAGGAGGGATATTAACTGGGGGATATTCTTTGGTGAGAATAGGATAGATTTGCGGGCCCTCTGTTTAGAACATACATGCTCCTGTGGTTTGAGGGAAAATCCACAGGCTGTGGGCCCCAGCCAGTGTTCTGAGGATTGGAAATGCCCTTCATCTCTTCCATTTCAACACATGAAGGGAGGACATCATATCTAATGTTAATAAATCTAGAGTCAACATTATTTCACCTCTTGCACAAGTGGATACTTCCTCTTGTGCATTTTGGATATTGCCTTTAATTTCTGTGCCCTTGAATTGTCATCAAGAAACATCTATAGCATAGATTTCAAATAAATGCTTATGTCTTATCTATTAACAAATGTACATATTGGGAACTTAAAAGTTATAAAGGTGTAATTTCTGGCTTCAAAATGATGTTTTAAATTTATTTGAGGGAACAAATACAGAATTCTAAACACACTAATAAAAACATGTTCAGTTCATTATACATGAATCCCAAATATCAGCAGATCCAAAATCGGGAGTTTCCTAATCACACAGTGCACCTTCTGCCTCTGTTTTGCTCTATGTGACTTAATGGCAGGATGGTCAGAGGTTGTCTGTTTTGTCCCCCATGGGGGTCCAGGGTAGAAGAATGATCTCAGGGCCCCTCTGAAGCTCTTTCTGTAGCTGTAGATGTAGGACAGGTTGGAGACATTATAAAAGGAGACCCACCCAGCCTCATAGCCCAGGAAGATCCCAACAATCTCAGGAAATTCTTCAAAGTAGAGTGTTACCCGAGGATTCCCAAGGGCTTGGTAGTCATTACTGCGATTCAAGCATAGTGTCCAAAACCCAAACTCTGGGGAGATTTGGAGTTCGCCCCATCTGCAGACTGAATCAGTACAAACACCCAAGGTCCATTTTATCTTCCCTTTCACATTCACCTCCCAGTAGTGTCTACCTTTGAAAAAAATCTTCTGACCCAAGACACAGTCCAGGTTGTCAAACTGCTTACTACAGCTGGGCAGATCCTGAAAGATATCACCACCTGTCACACTTTTTTTGTCTTCAGCAATTTGGAGATATGGGTGAGCAGTGTCTAGATCCAGTGTAATATCCTCTGTAGAAGAAGTTCTTGTCAGTATTGGGGAATAATCAACAATATTTAACACAATCTATTGGAGCATAATCAATAACAACCAGCACCATATAGCATCTATCTGTGCTCTCCCTCAGTTTTCCTCAAAGAGAAGTTGCTCCATTCCTCAGGCCTAGCTTTTCATACTTCCTCCACTCTTGAACCCAACTGTCAATAGCTTGATACTGAGGGTTTGTCCAGAAAGTAAAAAACAAAGAGAGAAGAATCCAGATTTTTGCAATTTAAAGAGTTTGAGAAAATGGCTAATATTATTTCAACACATACTATGCACTTAGGGCTATTCAAAGCATATTTATACGTATTTAATTTTCAGTACAAAATAATAAGGTTGAGAATTTCCCTAACTTGCTGTTGAGAAAAATGTTTAGAAAGGTTTGCCCAAGTAAAATTTCTAACATGTATCAATATTTGGGGAAATGTCCAGGTGTCTCAGATTGGAAGTACGACAAAAAACACTTATATATTTCACTTTGAACGTGAACACTATGATAAATTTAAATTCTACCTTAAATTGTTTCAAGAAATTCTACCAGATTACTTGAATTAGCTATTCAAAGAATTAGTTTCATATAGAAGAACAATTTATACAGATTCATATAACGAGGAGAGGGGGCAAAATAATAATCCAGATAGTCACCTAATCAAATGTGTTTCTGTTAAAAAAAGTCTACATGGATAAACTAATTCTTTTATGGGTCAGTTTCTTATGGTGATAGCTAGAACTAAATTTTAATTGCATTAGTATAAACACAATAAGATACATCCACTAGTGTTAACATGATGTAAGAAGAAATGAAAATATGCTAGCACTCACAATACAGAATTCTGTGCCTTTTTAGTCACTGCATTTCAGCTGTTCATGGGTGCTTTCTTAAAGCCCAGTACAAGGTGTGATGTACAGACTGAAATTTTTTTCAACTGGAAAATGTGTTTCTGGTGTTCTTTAAACTATGTGAGGGTAACATTATACCAATTAGTTGCATGACCTGGGGGGAAATCTCCTAGGAATTCTGGTCTTCAGCTTCTTGATAAAATGGTATGTACTGTATGGCCTTGCTTCCTTCCAGATAAAGATAATTTATTGTAACATTAATGAAGAAGTGTGGAAGTATAATGGAGCACAAATATTTATCACCCCTACTATTAAGTGGATTCCTGATTTTGACAATTTATTAGAAGTCTAAGGTCATCCCAATGGAGAAAGTGGCCTTTGATTTGACACATCAACATGAGGGTCCCCTAACTGTGGCCCATAGACAATTAGTGTCATTGTGTCACAATCCTTGATCCTAAAGTGCATCAGCCAGCCTTTTCCCCCTGCCCCATCAGCTATGCCCCACACGCATGCCCTGACACATGCATTTCTGGTTCTGTAAAGCATATTTGATAGCACCACTTTTGGCTATTGTATTCTACTCTGCTCCAACCCAGAGTTTCACAGAGCAGCACCAAGTGTGATGTATGAAGTGTCACTCATGTAGAAACTGAAGAACACAGCCTTGTCTGGCATGATTGTTCACATCCATCTCCTCTGAGCTCTTGGTGGGATGGGATATTGACATGGTGCATAGAGCATGAGAATAGAAGGAGAAATCATGAGTCAGGAGATCAACCTTGCCTGAAATCTATCATCTATATGACACAAGTTTCTCCAATATCATTCACAACCACAGTTTTTCATTTGATTAAAGAAAGGGACAATTTCATGGACCTACTTGATGACACCATAGGTTATGACTGAGGAAGCCCCACAAGACAAATTCATCCAGACCTATCACAAACATGGGTCTTTTCTCTTTTGTCCTTTACTTTCCACCTGAGTCCAGCTTGGAACTCAGATCTGTCCCCTCCATATGTAGTCAGTTGCCCTCAACCATATACAAGAGTTACATTTTTAACCTAACTGAATCCTTGTACGCAGAGATTCTTCTTTGAGCTATTACCTGGATCTGGCCTTGGGCTGATCCCTGTTTCAAACTTGACTCTTACAATCTCTTTGGCAACAAACAAAATGTATCCTATCCTGAGATGCAGAAATCCTTGGACTTGATATTATTATACACATCCTAGCTTCTTATGAAGACTGTTTAAAGCCATTTGAAAAAATAGGTAAAAGGACTTTGTAAGATGTTATGTAAATTTAATGAAATAAATTAGATGAGATTTTACTTTTAAACTATGCATTACAGTGAGCATCAGGAAATGGAAGGTTTGGAGAAGAAAAGGGCTGAATGTGTGTGTGTTTGTGTGTGTGTTTGTGTGTGTGCAAGTGCACAAATTACAGGTTACCTGTCCTGGTGGCCCAGTGTGCTGGTTGAAACTAAGAATTAATACCCAGATACTCCTGCTTCTAGTTACCTGCAAAGCTTTGAGCAATTTTCAAGCCTGAAAAAAGAGAGAAAATGTTATAATTTCTAAACCAAAATTTAGCAATGGATAAAAAGGTCATAAATGAGGGGTTCAGAGGCTACTACAAGGGGAAGAGCTTGTGCAGCAATTTTCATCACTTACCCTCTTCCCCAGGAGTTTTCTCCTTTCTGAAACAATGAATAGAGTAAGAGTTTGCTCTGAAATACATTTATAGCCTATGGTCACAGAGAAATATTAGTTACCAAGATCTTCATGACGTTTGCCTGTAACACAAAACAGACTATTTCTTATTTAGGAATCATTAGCTAAAGTCATTTTCAGGGGTTTTTACATGTAAATTCACTTGGGCAAGTAAAGACCAAGGGTCAGTTTTGAGTTATGAATTTTAGAAAATCATAGTTTAAAACCTTTTGGATGACTTTGCTTCAACATAATTCAGGGGATAATAACATCAGTTTTTGACCAGTGATAGACTCTCCCATCTCTTTGTATTAAGAACATAACATTTTGCAGACTGCTGTCAGCAAGATCTAGGTATTTCAGTAGACAATACTGAAGGCACCACTGATGTTTGGAAATAATTCTGTTTCTACCCATTTGTAGAATTAAAATCTAAATGCAGTTAGTTCTGCTAAAATTCTTGTTTTAAAACTGTGAATTGGTTCCAATGTGGTTAATATATTGCAGAATAATTTGAGCATCTGGTGGATTTTGCTTTTGCTTATGTGCTGTTTTGTGCTGCAGAAAAGTTCATAGGGGCATAGGAATAATAACTTACCTCCCCCCACACACACACACATACCTAGGAAAAGGAGCCACACCCATCCACAGCTGGTGTTCTGACTTTGTTTCTGACATCAGATGAAACTTCCAGGGTGTCATGAAAACTCAGGAGCTGCCACCTATTCTGTGGCCATTGACACACAGTCCCCACCCTCCCTCCCTTTAATTTTCTCCTCTTCCATCTAGCTTATTTCATATTTTTCCTTTCTGTTCTCTGGTAAATTTCTCTGTTTATCTAGGGAGCACCATTGTCATTTAGTGGGTAGAAGCCAGAGATGCTGTTAAACATCCTCCAGTGCACATGACAGTCCCCACAACCAAGCATTGCCCTACCCAAGTGTTGAGGTTGAGAAACCCATTTGCACACAACCCACTTAGACACAACCACAAGTCTCCAGCCATGTGTTCCCAATCCCTTTATAGCTCACACTGTCCAAACTCCGACTCATTCTTTGCTGTCTACAGATGAAGAAGGCAGCACAGATGAGGAGGAGGATGGTGGCTGGAACAGCAACTGCAGCAAAAACCCACATCTCCCAGATGGGGAATCTGGGATATGACTCATGTAACAAAACAGAACTCCCATAAATACATGTTGAAGTTAGCAGCCAATTTAGTAATGCTCAAAGGGCAGATCCTGTATTAACCAAGAAAATTCAAGGAGGTATCCAAGCAAGAATTCAGAGAAAATACCCCAGTGACCAGGAAAGAAATCAACAAAAAATAGGCAATCAGATATTGTGGTCTGTACTAGCCCCTGTGGACTGTGCTAAATGGAAGGACTTTGATCCATTCCAACCTTATCCTAGTTACGGGAGTGGACAATGTTCCTTGCAGCAAAGGGTCTCATGAAATTAGGTTCTGCTGATGAGATGCATTTTCATAAGATTTGGAAGGGAAATACGGGACAAAAGCCTGTGTCCTGCTCTTCTGGCTATATTGCACTGGAGAAAGGTGGGACTTCTCTGCAGGCTATGGGGAGAATCCTGCTGTGACAGCAGCTGCAGTGGTGCCAGGACCACAGCTCCACATGTCTGCACCCAGCTTTCTGGGAAGGCAGAACTTTTACAGTTGTGCCAATGTTGAGTTCTTAGTGCACCATAGTATGTGTGGCCTTATAGATGGTAACCTTACTGGCAAGGCATGTCAATATGTTTGGAATCATTCTTGGAGACCCAACACAGGCTAATAATTGTGTAGGAAAAAATTTCCTTCCATGAATCATTCATTACTTAAACTAGAGAATTTCTCCTCAAGACTTCACCCTGGCTGAAGGTTGACCATTGGGTGGAATCAGAACCTCCTTTATTTGCATTACTAGGAAACTAAAAGAAGCTCATGTAAGCTTCCCAAGGAAGGCCTTGGGAAATCAATAGGAAGAATCATGATTATTGGACCTCAGTATGTGTGTAGCAAAGGGAATAGACAAAGTTGCCCTTCATTTTTCCTGCAGTCTGTGGGATTGAATCTAATGCACATTGATGAGACAGGATGGACGGGGTCTCACCTGCCACAGAGATCCTTGCTTCTTTCTTGAGGTCAAGAAGAGTGTTGTGAATGAAGCAGGACATGTTGCCCTGAGACTGGGTCAGCAGGATGACTGTTGTCTCCACATAGAACAGAGCATTGCCCATCCGATGCTCTGTCACAGAGAGGGGCAGTAGATCCTGACCCCTGGAGTCTGTCCACTCAACACTGGGTTCTGGATACCACCCTGAGGATGTGCAGAGCAGCTGGATTCCATGGGACTCACCTCCTTCAAGATGAATATGAGGGGTTGAGCTTATGCCTGGGAAATTGACAATTAAATAGAGGGAGAATATTATACCAAATCATCAATTGTAAGGGCTGCAATCATTTCTGCAATACAATTTCTTAAATGCATTTTATTTACCAAGTTTTATAAAGGACTACAAATCAAATTATTATAATAATATAGAAATATTTTCATACTTATAATTTAAAGGGACAGGGTTTGGGTACATTAAGCAACTTTCAGTGTAATAATAGAGTATGTATTGGAACTAAACTTCATTATAGTGTCCATTAGGTAAGTAAAACACAATAAATAGACATGTAAATAATAAAGTTTCACTGATATTTCAAGTTGTGTAATTCCCATGAAGGAAGTAAGCAGGGAAATTGGTTCAACCATCTTCGGCATGTTAATTTATATAGTAAGTTCAAGGAAAACTGCTGATAAAGCTTATTTGTGCCTGACTGAATATTCAAGACAGAAAGATTGGCATTTTTTATGATTTCCATGGCTCATTCTATGCCTTCTTCATTGAGATCTCTGCTCAAAAACAACCTTTTACAACTAGGCATCTTTTATCACTTTTTAAAATTAAAATTTACTGCCATCCTCAATCCCAGTTTTTATGTTCATTTTAAAGAGCTTTTATTTTAATCCCACATGTATTACACAATGTTTATTCAGTTAATTGACAGTCTCCTCTCCTGCACTGGAATCTGTGCTTCCAGGGAGAAGGGGCTTTATCTGTCTTGTGTGCTCCAGCATTCCAGACACATAGAACAAAAGCTGGCACATAACACTCATCCCATAAATAACTGCTGAATAAGTTAGTTAATTTGCAAAGAAGACTTACAAAAATATTATGGCAATAGTAATAGTTGAGAAAGCTAGGGAAAAATAAATATCTCCCCCACTGACTGAGAAATATGGTGATGAGAGTAGTCATCCTGAGTAGGATACTTCAATGAATGAAACTATGTAGGATTTGTTAAAAGGAGAATTTTACTTGGCCATTGATATTGTTTTGTCAAATACCAGCTTTTGGGGATGCACTGATTTATTCAGAGATGCCCCTTTGAGTATCTCTACTCTGAACTCATCCTTGACATAAAATACCTCTCTGTCAGATGTGCCCAATGCCCAGAGCTTCTGTTGCTGATAGTCTTTGTCTTTCCAGGGGACCTGGAGTGCCTGGTCAGCTCCTGGAGGAGGTGCTTTCAGGATTCTCAAGCCTGTCTCTGACACCTGCAAACTAAGACTTGCTATTTACCCAGCTGCTGAGCCTTTCTCCTTTCACTGATTTTGTCAAAACAACAATTCACACATCTACATTTCTAACCTGGTCTTCACACCTGATTTCCAAACATTATTTCTGATCAATCATATTTTCTATCTGAGTGAATGAAACATTATTTATAAAGCTGCATAGATTCTCCAAATTCTGTCATTGAAGAAATCCTTTTGACTTAGCTTCTAAATATCTCATTCATTTAGCAATTTTATTGTCTTACTGCTATAATTTGGTTTGCATTCTTACAGTCACAGTTCTCTAAGATCTATTTTTTCTCTAAAAAAGTCATCTTTTTGATACAATAAAATTATCCTAGCATAAATTCAAATTCTCCATAATCTGGCTAAATTTCTTTTTCTGCTGCAAGATATAGAGAGGTGTATACAGTATTATTCTCATCCATAAAAGGAGTAAAAAAAACTAGGAAATGGCAAATTAGTGACTTTCCTTGAGCCCATCAGAGAACAGAGACTGCAGGACCAAAAACATAGTTTCCATAAGCTGTGAAAAAATTTCAAACAGTTTAATGTAGGCATAATTTGAATACTAGAAGGACAAAAGAGGGAGAATGAAGAAAAGAAATAGTTGAAGAAAATTTGGCCAGTAATATTGTAAAATTAATAATAGATACCAGGGCACGTATTTAAGAACCTCAGAAAACAAAAGGCAAGATGAGAACACACCTAGCACTAATATATCCAAACTGCTGATAATCAAAGACAACTGAAAAACCTCACAGTCAGTTAAAGAAAAAATAAACATACAAATTATGTAAAGTGGAAGAAAGATAAGAATTAAAGCAACTTCTTGAAAGAAATCAGGCAAAGAAGATGACAATGGAGTAATCTCTATGAAGGATTAAAAAAATGTTGACCCAGAATTCTATAATAGGTGAAAATATTCTTCAGCAATGAAGAATAAATACCTTCTCAGACAAACTGAAAAAACTGCAGGATTAATTGTTAACAGTCTTACAAGAAATATTAAGATAATTTCTCAGGCATATAGCTAGAAACATAAAAAAGGGCTTCATTTATTTGTTACATAAATAAACAAAAATAAATAATAAACTTTTTTTAAAAGTGGAATAAATTAAGGTAAAATAAAATAATTTCCTGTTCTTATTTTAATGTTTCTGAAAGGTAACTGATTTTCTAAAGCATAACTAGTGACAATGCATTGTGTATTTATAGCATATATATAATTAAAATATAAGGCAACAATACTAAAAAAGATGGAAGAGAAAAATGGATAATATATAAGTGGCATGGCATTATTTAAAGGTAGTCTCTGATTCCTTTTAAATCTATGTGGTAGATACTGGGAAAGCCATTGTTTTAAAAGGGGCATAAGTCAATAGAGGAGATAAAATGGGACAATAAAAAGTGCTCAAATAACACAAGAGAAGGCAGTAAAATAGAAAAAATTAAGAAATGGAACACAATGAAACAGCTAGCAAAATGGTAGATTCAATTCAACCATATCAATAATCACTCTAAATGTGAGTGATCTAAACATGAGTTGTAAAACATATTGACAAATTGAATAAAAATGCAAGACCCAGATTGACAATTGGATGAAAATTTAGGACTCAACTATACGCCATCTATAAGAAACCTACTTTAAATATAAAAGCATAGATGGTTAAATATAAAAATATGAACCAAGGTATATCATGTTGTGATGGTTTAGATCATGCATATACTTGGCCAAGTTATGGTGTCCAGTTGTTTGGTCAAGCAAGGACTGGCCTGATTGTAACTGTGAGAATATTTCATAGACTTGAATCATCAGTAAGTTGATTGCATCTATGGCTGATTACATCTACAATCAACTGAGGAGACTGCCTTCAACAATGAGAGATGTTTCATCTAATCAGTTGAAGGCTTTAAAAGGAGAAGTGATGAATTCAGTAGTCAGAAGAGAGAATTTTCATCTCTACTTCAGCCAACCAGCATTTCCTGGGGAATTCACTGATAACCTTTATTGGAGTTCCCAGCTTGTGGCTGCACTACAGAATTTGGACTTGCCCACCCCATAGTCACATGAGACAATTCATATAAATATCTCAAATTTACATATATCATCTGTTGGTTCAATTGCCCTAGAGAACCATGATGACTACAAATGCAAATAGTAACCAAAAGAAAGCTAAAATACTTAGTCCATATTGAAATTTCCAACATACCTTCCACAACCACATCTTCAATGCCACTCACATACTACATTTTTAAAGCCATACTATAATACTTTCCATTTCTTAAATATAAAAATGTCTTGTCTTGCAAATGTGATTTCATTTGTCCAGAGCTCTTTAATGGTTTAATGTTTGTCTTATTTACTGCTATCTTTTTCTAAATCTATTTATATTAACTTGGCTATTTAAATATTTCCTTAATCAATAAGCTGAATAGGAAGAGAGGATTAGACACAATTAAGCATTAGCAATGAAACAGAATAACTCATGGGGAAGAGATTGTAATACTGAAAAAGTCACAAAATAATAAATAATAGGGGAAACTTGAATAAGCAAAGGTAGAAATGGACATAAAGATTAATGAAAGGTAGAATTAAGAATAAGATAATGGTAAAGAAAAAGAAATAATGAATGAAAACATAGGATAAGGAATTGAATAATCCAATATCCTTAATAACTGCTTGCAAACCTCACCTGTAACTTGCAATGGAAAATGTACCTCATTGTAGAATGTGAAGGTCTGAAACATACAGACATACTGGCCTTCATCTGATGGATGGAACTCATGGAGCCTCAAGGCAACAATGCGTTGGGTAACGTTCTCCTTCAGAAACTCAGTCCTTTCATGATATTCCTTCCTTTCCAATTCCATGTAGTCTTGGCCATCTTGATACATATGAACCACAAATGGGATTCAATCCTGGAACCATCTCACCTTCATGCCTTGGGCATCCATTGAGGGACTGAGGTGGCCAGAGAAGACAACTTCTTTGAATACATGAACAATATCAGGTTGGGAAGTTCCATTCACTGTGAACTGTCCTGCAAGATTATTCCAGAGATTGAGTTAGGAAGATAAACCCAGTGTAGATAATGTATGAGTAAAAAGTAGTTCTAAAATATTTAGAAATTCAGCAATGAAACCATAATCCCTTCATTTACTCAGTGATTTACTTACCAAGCAAACTCAAGTGGCTATATATAAAGCTTTTGCTTAGAGATGAAATGTCCTATCAAATTGCTTTGCAGAATGAACACAAAGGACCCACCTCTAAGGCAAGTTTCATCAAAACTGAAAGTACCAAGTATAAAGAAACAGCCTCAAGTTTTTGACCAATAACACTAAAACATGTCAACTACAAAAATATAAGAAGAGGAATGGCTTCATACTTATCTACGGCAACAATGAATGAAAAATTGACTTAAAGTTCTAGGTAAAATCATTTTAAAACCCGATGAAAGGAGGTGGGGCAAGATGGTAGCACAGAGAGGTTGGAATTTAGTTAGTCCCCTAGAACAACTAGTAAATAGCCAAGAACAACTAGAAAATAGTCTAGAACAATTGATGGGGGGAATTCTGTGATTGGACATCATACACCAGTCAGGAAGTGGTGGAATGGCTGAGATTGCAGCATAGAACAGCAAGTAAAGCTCCCCAAACTGTGAAGCTGCCACCCCTCCCCCACTGACAAAGCAGGCTGAGTTGCAAAAATTCACTGTGGGAGAAAGTAGCAGTCCCTGCTGGGAGAAAGAGAAGGTAGCTCAACCAAGCTCCAATTGTGGTTTTAATTAACAATTTTGGACTACTGAATACATGCTATGAGCACAGATAAACACAGAGCATGCAAGAAAGGAACTGAGAGATTTACCCTGGCAGAGAGGAGGCAGGGCTGATGGAAAAAAAATACATATATAAATAAAAACATAGGCTTTTGGAGTCTGCTGAGCTCAGAATACTGGAAAAAGGCTGTGTCCCAAAAAAGGGCACACACAGTACCAGGTACCAATTGTAGTTCTTGCCTGGTGAACTAGAGGACTGGTGACTGGCTCTGAAATGGTACTTCTTGCTTTTTTCCCTTTTTTTCTCTCATTATAAGTAGCTCATTAGAGAAAGCCTCAGGCATTTTCAATTGTCAGCACTGACCCAGGGAAAGGTGGATATAAGATAGAGAGCCAAAGGAAAAACTCAAGTGCAAGAGATGATACCCTGAAGGAAGAAAAGGAGGGGGCAGAGCCCAGCTCAAGTGGTGGACCTCCCTCAGGGAACACAGACCCCAGGGCCTGGGGGGGAATAAAACATGGAAACAGCTTAAGCTTGGCTTCTGATACCCTCAGTCACTGGCCTGGACAGGGTTCACTGAGAGTCAAATACCTCTTTACACTGGTGGGGAGCTGTGGGCTGACAAGTACCAACTGCTGAGCAGGACAGGAAAAGCACCAGGTATAGAGACATCACTGAAAAATCTGACAATCTTCTGGGTTTCACCCTCAGGGAAAATTGATACTGTATACACTCTCCTCCTGAGACCTGGGTTGATTTGGTTTGGGAAAATCTGATTGGGGTAATAAAGGAAACCAGATGCCTAGGCAGCAGAAAATTATAATTACACTAGGAAGAGGGAAGATATGGCCCAGTCAAAGGAACCAACATATACTTCAACTGAGATACAGGAATTGAAACAACTGATTATTAATAAAAAAAAAATTTAAATCAATTCAAAAATAAAATCAACGAGTTGAGGGAAGATATGGCAAAAGAGATGAAGGATATTAAGAAGACATTGGGCCAATATAAGGAAGAACTTGAAAGTTTGAAAAAACAATTGGCAGAACTTATGAGAATGAAAAGCAGAATACAAGAGATGAAAAACACAGTGGAGATATACAACAGCAGGTTTGAAGAGGCAGAAGAAAGTATTCACAAACTGGATAACAGGACATCTGAAATCCTACACAAAAAAGAATAGATAGGGAAAAGAATGGAAAAATACGAGCAAGGTCTTAGGGAACTGTGTGACAATCTGAAGCACACAAATATGTGTCATGGGTGTCCCAGAAAGAAGAAAAGGGAAATGGTGCAGAAAGAATAATGGGGAAAATAATCACTGAAAATATGCCACCTGTTATGGAAGATAAAATGTTACAGATCCAAGAAGTGCAGCATACCATGAAGAGAATAGATCCAAGTATACTGACTCCAAGACGTATAATAATTGCATTATCAAATGTCAAAGACAGAGAGAATTGTGAAAGTGGCAAGAGAAAAGCAAACCATCACATCTAAAGGAAGCTCAGTAAGACTATGTGCAGATTTCTCAGTAGAAACCATGAAGGAGAGAAGACAGTGGTATAATATATTTAAGTTACTGAAAGACAAAATCTTCCAACCAAGATTTCTATATCTGGCAAAAGTGTCCTTCAAAAATGAGAGAGTTCAAAATATTTTCAGACAGACACTGAGAGAGTTTGTGAACAAGATACCTGCTCTACAAGAAATACTAAAGGAATAACCACAGGCAGATAGGATAAGGCAGGAGAGAGAGGTTTGGAGGAGAGTGTAGAATTGATGTCTAGCAGTAAGGGTAAAAGGGAGAGAGAGAAAAAAATAAAAGTAAAATAAGATATGATATATAAAATCCAAAGACAAAATGGTAGACAATAAACATTGCATTGAGTGAAATTAGCCAGAAAGAAAAGGATGGATACTATATGGTCTCACTAACATAGAGTAACATTGATAAGCAAAATTTGGGAGTTGAGAACACAGGATATCATAAGGTAGAAAGAGGTTATAGATCAGGCATTTGATGCTGAAGGATTACAGAAGTTTCAACAGGATAGATTGTGTAGATCCACAAATGGAATGGATAGCATTATTGTGTTTGATGGTAACACAAAATTGTAAGTATTCTCAACAAAGATGACTGTGAGTATGGTTGAAAAAGGAAGGCTAAGGGCAAGTATGACACCAGAAGAAAAGATAGAAGATAAAGATTCAGATTACATAACTTTGCAAAACCTAGAGTGGTCAATGATGGTGATTAAATGTACAAATATAAGAAAGTTTTTAAATGAGGGAGAGCAAATGAATACCAACATTGCAAGGCGTTGAAAATTGGATGGTGTAGCGGAAAATACAATCAATGGAAACTAGAGTCTGTAGTTAATGGTAACTTTGTAAGATGCTTCCATTAATTATAACAAGGAAATATACCAAAGCTAAATGTCCATAAGAGGGGAATATAAGGGAATGATATGGGATTCTCAGTGGTGGTGATGCTGTCTGATCTTTTCCTTGTATTTTATTTTTATTTTTCTTCTATCATTTGTATTTTTATTCTTCATTTTTTTCTTTCCTTTTCCTATTTATTTGAGGAAGAGATGGAAATGTCCTCATATAGATTGTGGTGGTGAATGCATTATTATGTGATTAAACTGGGAATCATTGATTGTGTACTTAGGGTGGATTAAATGGTGTGTGAATAAAACTGTTAAAAATAAGCAGAGGATACAAGTGGTGGAGAACATGTGGATAGAGAGGTGTACCTATTCCCTGTTGGTAGGGAAGTACAATGGTGCAGCCCAGTCAGAGGGCAATATGGTGGTTCCACAGGAAGCTAACTATGGGGTTGCCATATGGTCCTGCAACCCCATTATTGGGTATATACTTGGAAGAACTGACAGCAGGGACATGAGTGGACATTGTACACTGGTGTTTATGGCAGCCATATTCATGATTTGCAATGGATGGAGATGGTCTAACTGTACATTGACTGATAAATGGAATGGTGAACTGTGGTGCACACATAAAATGGACTCCCAAGGGATGGCAAGAAGAAATGAAGCTGTGAGGTGTACACCTAGGTGAATGGACCTTGAGGATATTATGTTGAGTGAAATAAGCCAGAATTGAAAAGACAAATATTATAACACCTCACTAATATGGACTAACTCTGATATATGTACAAACCCTGAGAATTGAATCTGAGAGCATAGGTTATCAGGATAAGGCTTATGGTAAAGGTTCCTAGATTGTAAGTGTTTACAGCAGTCACAATTATTCAAGAGTTTCAGTGGTTGTCTCTAAATTCTGAGATGCTGAGCTGTTTGTGTATAACTTGGTTGGTCCCTGTAACTTTGGTTATTTGTGCGACATCTGAGACTCAGAGCCAGAGTTCAGCAGCTATGACTGTCAGCGTTACCCCATACAGCAAATGTTAAAAAAGCTGAAGAAGACATCAGACTTCCATTAGAGATATGAATGAAACAGAGTTGATTAAAACTAAGGTAAACCAGATTAAAGTGTGAAGGATGATATTGACTGTGTTTTAAAACTCAATTTCTGTGTGAGACCAGAGGAAGAGATCTTTGGTGCAAAATCTATACTTTCTGTAGCACACTATATAATTTAACTTGTATGGTTAGTTTATTCAAACACCATAATTACATGGAACCTTGAATGAGAAGTGAGAGCTTGTTAGTTTGTACAGGTTATCATGAAACCCCAATACATTCCAGAGTAATTTGGGCAGATAATAAGTAGTATTAGCCCTTGAGGGCCTGGGAAAAATTATGGAAATATTAAACTTCACCACCTGGAGAATTACTGATACTCTCACAAGCACTGGGGACTAACATTATAGTCAGCCAAATCCTTGATTGTGGGGCTTGCCCTTATAAAGCTTGTTACTGAAAAGGAGAGGCTAAGCTTACTTATAATGGTGTCTATGAGTCACTCTCAGAGAACCTCTTTGGTTGCTCAAATGTGGCCTCTCTCTCAAAGCCCACTAGGAGAGTAAACTCACTGCCCTCCCCTGCCACATTGGACAGGGGTTCCAGGGGTTTAAATCTCCCTGGTAATTGGGACATGACTCCCAGGGATGAGCCTGGACCTGACATCATGGGATTGAGAATGCCTTCCTGACAAAAAGAGGGAAGAGAACTGAAACAAAATAAAGTTTCATTGGCTGAGAGATCGCAAATGGGGTCAAGAGGTAATTTGGGAAGTTAATCTTATGCATTATAGATATATCCCTTTTTAGTTTTCAGTGTATTAGGATAACAAGAAGGAAATACCTGCAACTGATGAACTGCAATCTGGCATCCTTGGTTCTTCAAGAAGATTTCATTACCATATAGCTTATATGGTAAGACTGTGTGATTGTGAAACCTTGTGGCTCACACTCCCTTTATCCAGTGTATGGACAAATGAGTAGGAAAAGGGGAACAAAAGGTAAGTGAATAATGTGGGGGAGGGGAAGGAGATGTTTTGGGTGTTCTTTGTTACTTGTATTTTCATTCTTGTTTTTTGAAGTAATGAAAATTCAAAAATTGTGGTGATGAATGCACAACTATGTGATGATACTGTGAACAAGTGATTGTACACTTTGGATGATTGTATGGTATGTGACTATATCTCAATAAAATTGCATTTAAAAATAAACCTGATGGAAAATCTTAAATGGTGTGTAGGAAGAATTGATGTATTCGCATATGAATCCAGTGGCTTAGGAAGTTTTCTACTGATATGCATCTTCTGAGGCAGTTGCTTGAAAAGGGATTCTAGTTTAAAATGTATGAATATTAAGCTTTGTTGGAAATGTGAAAGAAAAGTGTTTGAGAACCAACTTAGAAGACCAAGAAGTCATAGTATTACAGCTATTTGAGGACTCCAAAATGAGGTAAAAAGAGTAGAGAGTCACAAACTCAAAAAAATAATGTCTTCAAAGAGAATGGGATGGAAATCAAGCAACTGATAAAATGAGTTATATGTAGGGGTAAATTAAAAGTATGTTGAAGAAAGCAAATACTTTTTCTTTCAGCAAGAAATAAGAAAGGCATTCCGAAGTTGAACAGCATGAGCAGAAGCACAGAATAAAGCCAAGTTCTGTATATGAAGAATATTTAATATAGTATTATTGTAGTATAAGAAATATTGTTTTATAAGAAAAGAACATTTATTTGTCCTTTTCTAGAAATAGCATTGCTGTAGGAGAAGGGACACTGAGCTTTAAAGGAGAGTCAATCATGGCTCAGTTATTCATCCACCATAAACAAGACTATATAGGTATAATTATTGATGATCAACTTTTAGAATGAAATTAATGACTAAACAGTGCACATGCAGAGCTTATTACAGAAAAGAAAGAATGGTTTTCAAGAATGACAATGTATAAAGAGAGACAGAGATGGAAGGAGCTGTGGGGTAGAATGAGGGAACCAAAGGGAAGGAATGAGGTGGGCAATTAAGCACTATGGAAAAATTAAATAAAAAAATAGTGATTTAATGTACAAAATAAATTCCCAAAGGAATTAAAATATTTATCAAAATTTAAGAAAAGAAGAGATGGCCTAGGTCAGTTCTGAGATTGTATACATATCAGAAAATTAATGGGTATGTCCTAAAATTTAAAAATTGTGAAATAAGAGTTAACACTAACTATTTAATGATGTGAAGATCAACAATATAAAAATGTTGTAAAATACAATATTGTAAGTATAACTAACAAAGCTGAGTTTGAGTATGGCTGAAAGAGGAAGATTAGGGTCATGTATGTCACTAAAAGGAAAGGTAGAGGATAAAAACTGGGACCGTATAGCTTAGAAAAACTAGAGTGAATGATGACAGTGGTTAATTGCACAAATATAAGAAAGCTTTTACATGAGTTAGAACAAATGTATATCATTATTGCACAGTGTTAATAAAAGGGTAGTCTATGGGAAAATACAATTAATTCAAACCAAAGTCTATATTTAACAGTAACGTTGTAATATTCTTTCACTTATTGTAAAAAGGCACACTACCAAAGGTAATTGTCAATAATAGGGAGATATGAAGGGTTGGCATGGGATTTTTTTGGAAGAAATCAGCATGTTCTCATATGGATTGTCTTGGTGAATGTATAACTATGTGATTATACCAGAAGACACTGATTATGCAGTTAGGATAGATTGTATGGATTGTGAATAAAACTGCTTAAAAAATAAACAGAAAACTAAAAAAAAGAGGCTATACATTTACCCAAATAAACAATATAATTGACCTCATATTTGACAAACATCACCACATTTTCTGAACCAATGAGAATAATAATGGAAATTTACAATAAAAATGTAAATAGAAATCTGTCTACTTGTAATCTTTAAATAAGTTACTGAAATACTCTTGGATCAAAAGGTAACTCAAACATGCAATTAAAGATTAATTGGAAAGTATCAACAAGGAAAACTTCAGGATGCAGAGAAATCAAATATGGAGATAAATGCATAATCTTTATTCCAATGCAAGAAAAATAAAAGAAACTAAACTCAGGGCTCAACTCAAGAAACTAAAATTTAAATAACAATAAACCTGAGAAAAATCAAGGAAAAAGAAACAAAAATAAAAATCCATGAGGTCACCGTCCTGCGCATGCGTGGACTCGGCGCCATTTTGGTGGCCGGGCGCGGAGGTGGTTCCACAGTGAGGAGAGCGCGGCGGCCGGAGTGGCAGTGGCAGCGTTCGTGTACTCGGGTCTGAATCGCCGAGGGAGGAGGCAGTGGAGGAAGAGGTGGCGGCGGCGGCGGTGGTCGTAGCGGCGGCGGAGGAGGCGGGAGGAAGATACCAGCTAGAGATAAAAATACCAGAAACCTATCCATTTAATCCCCCTAAGGTCCGGTTTATCACTAAAATATGGCATCCTAATATTAGTTCCGTCACAGGAGCTATTTGTTTGGATATCCTGAAAGATCAATGGGCAGCAGCAATGACTCTGCGCACGGTATTGTTGTCATTGCAAGCACTATTGGCAGCTCCAGAACCAGATGATCCACAAGATGCAGTAGTAGCAAATCAGTACAAACAAAATCCTGAAATGTTTAAACAGACAGCTCGACTTTGGGCACATGTGTACGCTGGAGCACCAGTTTCTAGTCCAGAATACACCAAAAAAATAGAAAACCTATGTGCTATGGGCTTTGATAGGAATGCTGTAATAGTGGCCTTGTCTTCGAAATCATGGGATGTAGAGACTGCAACAGAATTGCTTCTGAGTAACTGAGGCAGAGAGGGAGAGCGCTGCTATTAGTCAAGCTTGCCCCTTCTTGAGGAGCATCAACATCTGTTATTTTTAGGATTCTGCACAGATTTCTTTTAAACTGGCATTCTTGCCTAATGATGTTATCTAGGCACCATTGGAGACGGAAAAAAAAAAAAACAAAACAAAACCCTGCTCTGTAAATAAAGCTAATTAAACGTCTGTGTAAATTTAAATAGGGGAAATACTTTAATTTTTTTTTAATAGTGTAAAAATTCTTTGAACTAAGCTAAAACCATGGAAAAACATGCTACTTTAGTGTTTAGCAGTGTACCAAGACTAGCAAGAGTTTGCTTCAGGATTTTGTTGAATAATTAAGATACTATTTTGAGTGTGTCAGGGCCATTCATATTGTTGGTGTTGCATCAGAGCTACCTTAACCGTTTTTAACATGGATCCTCTGTGCCTGTGAATTTACTTGCATGCTTGTACTTGACTTTTTAAGGTAGGTAGCTGAAAAGACCACCACTTTAAGCATTTGAGAATTCTTGAATATGAGATTTATCCAGATGAAGATGATGACCTATTCAGAGCCTTTTTTGTCCTTGTCAACAGATTGGGACACCCTATTTTTCCCTTGTATCACTCACAGCTAATAGTCTAATGGTAAATTGCTTTGTATTTGGTGGGGAAATGTCCAAGGGACAGCAGTGTCCCTTGGTTCATTTTTAGGTCATAGGAATGGAATGTTTTGTCACAGTTCCTCAAGCACTTCTAAAGCTTTCTTATGTAAGTAATAATGTAAAAATGGAGCTGCCAATTTTATTTCTCTTGCAAAAACAGTAAAGTAACAGTAAATACTTGATGTTGCAATATTCCCAGATTTAATGAAAGAACCCAATTTAGTTTTTCAGTAAATTTGACATCTTTCTGTTTCTAAAATTGTCTTAGATAAAATTTTTCTTTGAAACTTGCAAGGATACAATCAACTGCAGTAGGGTTTTTTTGTTTGTTTTATGCCTAAATTGAGGCTATATAGAGACTGCTTTATTGGATATTTTAAGAAGTCACTCTTGCTTGCATTTTCCCATGAAACATTAAAGCTGTGTTGGTGTTCTACTGTACATATTTCAGATGCACATAAGAATAGAAGTGTGTTATAAATCTAGCTTTCTTTATGATGTTTCTGATATGAGAATTGAAAACTTTACCTTCTCCTGTACAGTCATACTTTCTATTCGTATTAAAGTTACATTTCATTCTAAGTTCAAAAGTTTGAAAATTACTAGTTTTGCAGGCTGAAACACTAATGTGACCGTTTCATGAAGGTTGAAGTAGATTTATGCAGGCAGTCCTATACAAAGAAACACAATTCTTATTAAATAACAAAATGTAATGGATTCAGATTGAATTAAAATAAGGCTGTATATTGAAAGTCATATTATAAAAGGTTTGTTTTCTCTAGTTATTTATCCTAAATTATAATGGTTAAAAGTGTTTCAAAAATAATTTTTTGAACCATCACTTCAACGTAACTTCATTTGACTTCTCAATAATCTTGAAACTTAGAAGCAATAAAATAATCATTATTAAATATATTATATTGTTAAGGATGTGAAGGTTCTTCCAAAAACTTGTAAGGCTTTCCTACTCAATAATAAACTCTTGTGGTTGATATTACTGCATACTAAACACAAGTTGCTATGTTTTTTCCCAATGTTTGTTTAAACATAAATTTCTTTATACAATCACTTCCTTTTATTGTTGTAGTATAGTTATTTTCTAAAGATGCCAAAGGAAACAAGATTTTTATTTATTTTAAGCAGTTAAAATCTTGTACTTTATAGTTTGAAGGAAGTTAGGATTGTGTGAAAATGTGATCACTTTTGCCCCATGTTGGTTATAATTAATTTTCTTTTGTGGAAGACGGCTTGGTCATATTAGTAACATTTGGATTTTTCTTTTAATGTCAAACACATCTACTTAGGTTACTACTTGCCTATATTATCAGGGTATAT
Organism: Choloepus didactylus; assembly: GCF_015220235.1. Taxonomy (NCBI): domain Eukaryota; kingdom Metazoa; phylum Chordata; class Mammalia; order Pilosa; family Megalonychidae; genus Choloepus; species Choloepus didactylus. Next base: position 4,097,217 of record NW_023637577.1, read on the forward strand.
TGTCCTATGGTTAGACAAAGGAGAGAGAGAACTCAGAACTGAAAGACAAGCATTGCATACTTTGCTCTTGGAGGCAGCTGTATCTTGCCTTTGATTTTTATACACCTACTTAATCTAATATTCCCAATGCCCAGGAAATTGGAAAGTGTGATGATATTTGGTTTGAGAGGTTCTCCATAATGGATTCTTCATTATAAAAAATTATTTACCTCATTTATATTTAATATGACAACCGCTTTTTCCTTTCTGGTACGTTTCCCTCTGTCCTTTTGATTTTTGTTGCTTTGTTTGCTTTTTTTCACTTCTCTACAGGTTGATTTATTTACCCAGTAGAAACTAAGGCTTTTGGTTTTTTTCTCTGGTCTTAAATGTTTGAAACAAGGACACTATAGATGCAGATCTAGGAAAGAGATACCGTGGCAGAAATTATTTTTATAATTCTTGATGTTTGAGATTTTTTAGTTTTAAAGGCCTCAAAAATTATGGTTTTAAAAAATGCAGTTAAGTCCCATTTAGGGCAGGCAGATTTGCTCAAATTCTCTACACTCTAATAGGCTTTTATTGCATCAGGTCTATTTCATGAGTATGTGCCTGACTTTTATAAGAAGAGATAATAGTTGTATAGTATTTCAGTACAGATTTCTGAATGAATGAATAGCAGTTTGTGACCCAAATAAATACATAGTAGTATATAAATATTTGAGGTAATTGATACTAAATTAGATACTTTCAGTTGGCTCTCCCAAATATTAATAGAATTGTGGCTATGGTTTACTGGAACATATAACATGTCCAAGGATATATAAATTTTTGGAATCTTGAGTATTTTGCTTTTGAGGAAAGTAGTCTATGAAATGAAAGTAAGACTCATTTTTTTCTTTTTTTGGGGGGGAAATATATCACAGCTGTGATTGTTGGTGGCACTTAAAACTATGCAAAAAAAATTTTAAGTATCTTTGGAAGAATTGGCTATTAAAGTGGATTTTGCTTCTTTATGCACTACAGAACACAGCATATTGTGTTAATGTTTAAACTGCTTAATAAGTTAATCAATGTGAAATGCAGATCTTTGTGAAAATTATATGCCTGATTTAGTCTTTTAAAACTGCAGTAGGGATATGCTAATATTTCCACAATCCTGTGTATGTCCACAGAAAATTAAGAATTTTTTTTGTTTTAAAGATTTAAGATGGATTTGGTCAGGAAAGAGTTGAAGGCCAGGTATACCTTCTTGTACGTAGATGGAAGCAGTGTTTGGATATGAAAATGGAAGCCGTCTGTTTACAGTGTATGTCATGAACTTTTACAAAATGGTGTTGTATTAATTGCTTTTTCTAGTTTAAGCAATTTCAATTCCAGGGTACAAACCGTTGATTAAAAAATTTGCATTTCCATTCTTTTAGTACCATTTTAAAATAAATGCCTAATGTCAGCCTGTTTCTGTCACTGGGGAAGAAGGCAACTTGAAATATTTGCTGATTAATAGCCTTTTTTCCAAGTGTGACTTCTGCAGTGTCTACATATTATGTCACATGTTCTGTTTGCATTGTTGCAATATGGATAAAAAATCTTGTGGCATAGGGGTAAGGGAGTATCAATAGCTCCTTTGTCCCATTTGTTCTGTTACGCTTTATTGAACTGATCTGCCCTCATAAATCTGTGATCATTATCTAAATGTAAGTTGTGATTGTGTCACCTCTTGCTTGGTTATTTCAACCATGCTGCTAAACATAATTAGGTGTGGCACAGTTTTTCAGTTCAGTTCTAAGGGATGAGTGGATACAAATCATTGCACTGTGCTGTTAAAGATCCTTGTCTGCTTGCTGTTACATACTTTTTACAGGCATCATAATAAAAGCTAGACTATTTCTTTGGGGGGAAAGAGACTTATTTAATGTAATTTAAAGACTTTTCCAATAGAAAATGAAATACTATTGAAAATATTATCTATTTTTTAGCTTTCAGCAATTGATGGTGCTTTGTTTGTGGTGTCTGCTGGAAGCCTACTGCCATTATAGGGATTCTCATTAACCTCATTGAGAAAGGACCTTGCTTGTTAGCTTCTCTAGATCTCTGTTCTAAACAATCTGTTAGTGATGATACATTCTGTAGGAGGGTCTATTCTGAGCCATAAACTTCCTGTGAGGGGAAAATGGGTGGGTTACCAGAAAGACCATTGAAACAGGGTGGGCTGTGGGTGGAGGGTTGGGTATTTGTCTTGAGAATTAAAAACTACGAAACACTTTTGTACACAACTGATTTTTTAAAAAAATAATAAACACATTTTTAAAGATGTTGAATTTTTTTTCCCCCTTACTGGGAATGCTTAAAAATAAATGCATGCATGTTTTCCCTTGAAAAAAAAAAAAATCCATGAGTTAAGAAACTAGTGAAAATCATTAATTATATCCCAAGATGGAGGTTTAGGCAAGAATAGTAATAAAATATCAGTTTAATCACAATAACAAATGCAAATTTTCAAAATTTAAGGAATATACAAAGTAGAGAATATAAAAATCTCAATGGAAGGTAAAAGCTTTATATCCACAATAACCAATTATCAGAATGCAAGTAAAATTGTTAAACCTGCCAAAGGGATATGTCCAGAACTTGGCAACTCATATCATTATATTGCTTTATCCTTTAAAAACGTATAAGGAACTTTTCATTCTTATGCCATTTACTCTTGCAGACAAAAGAGAAATATTTAAAACCTCCCAATCGATTTCTAAAACTCTGTTGAGAATAATATCAAAATAAAGATGGATAGTGTTAAAATTATAGTCTAATCTCATATACAATTATATATGTCAAAATTAAATGTAGTAATGGTTCAGTGCAAAAATTCCACTATAAGCAAATAGAATTTATTCCAAATTGTATAAAGTCAAGGTCCATTTAAGAAGATGTCATGAAGCATCATTTTGTGCAAATGTTTTACTGTAAGAGAAGAGAGTATATTTGACCTTCCTGAGACTCTCAAAGTTCTAGAAGATGGGGCTTTGGAGTTTCCAGTATTAGAACGGTCAACATTAGGAAATATAATGGATCCCATCAATATTCAAACAAAAAAGGTCTCTAATATCACAGAACTTCTTACTCATTCTTCCCACTGTTTGATTCTATTCTGTTCTTGAGGCCTACTGACACCCAGTAAATCTCTATAGTTTTTTCATTCATAATTGAAATATGACTGACTTTTAGAAAACCTTGTTGCAGTTTTATATCTTCCCACAAGTGTGTAAATACCTTTATGTCCTTGTAATCCATGCCTTAACAATACCATCAAGTTCTTTCTAATTTCAAATCTCCTATTTAACCATGGAGTACCCAGCCTTACCCCTCAGAGCACCTCTTAGACTTCTGCTCCAAACAAGAGAGCTCACATTGTGGTCCAGGCTATGTTATCCATAATATACAGTAGGCACAGAGCCATGGCCTAGAAAACAGCTTAATTTCTTTTCAAATAAGAGCAAAAGTTGAATATAATTGAATCTAAATTATATTTGCACTTATTTCAACAAAATTATAAATATAATTACAAATATATTTTTATGGAGAAAGGGCAACATGAAAGCAAATGTGCTTAGCTTCATGAAAATCACACTGTGGCTGTCTCTGGGGAGCAGGCTCAGCCACCCTTCCTAAGGGGCCCATCATCACTCACTCCCTTGGGTTTACTCACTGTCTCCTAAGTCTTGGGTCTGCATCTGCCTTCCTTTCCTACATCTCTTTCCTGACTTACCTCTAAAGGAAAGCTTCCTAAGAAATGTTGGGTGGGGAGTGGTAAATATTTGTTTTCTTATGTCAGGAAAAATGTTATTTTCTATCTTAATTTAAGAATTCTAGGCTATGATGCTTTTCTCACAGAATTATAAGGACTTTTAATGTGGATTCTTATTATAGATAATGTGATACATTGGCCCTTGTTGCTAATCTCTTCATCTGTCTTTGAGCACCATGCCACTTGTCAAAGTCACAGGAATGTCTTAGAATGACCAGGTCCCATCAAGAACAAAGGAGCATATTCAACAGAAAAATGCAGACTGAGTAAATGAAAATTCCCACCAGATGTGAGGGGGAAGGAAAGAATCACAGGGGAAAAGGTGGAGCTTCTTGGGAGCAGATATGAGGAAGGTGAACAGCTGCCAGAATCTTCCAGGGGCAGAGAGCCTTCTTCCTCTGATCATACAGGGCAGCCAGCCTAATCCAAGGTGAAAGGCTTTGAAAGGTAGAAAGCACCGTATTTCCTCTTTCCTTGTCAAAATTCACACGTTGGATGCCTTCTAAGGTGTCACCAAATGGGAGCATAGTAACTGAGTCAGGGATGAAGCCTCCCTTTACTTTTAAGTCCCTGAAAGCATGCAGGGTGTGTGACCAGCACCAAATGTTCTTGAATGGCTCAGCCTATAAACAAAAGTGTAGTACAGGCCTTAGGGGTAAGGAACAAATATCCAAACAGAGAAAGTGATGGATTAGATTGTCTTTATTTCAACAAATACTAATTGAACACCTACTATATGCCAGGTATATTTCTAAGTGTTTAGGAAAAATCCAGACTGATGCATGTGTGGAGCTTATGTTTTAGTGTGTGGAGACAAGCACAAAAATAAAATATGTAAATTAAACAATATGTTAGACATTTTTAATTAATATAGAAAAACAGATTATATAAACAGAGGAAGATTGCTTAGGAGTGCCACCACAGACAGGAGACAGCCAGAAAAGGTAAAGTTGTTTGTATACAGAAGTTAGAAGGAAATGAGGAGGAGAATGCCTGATTTAAAAATAAAAATTTCATATTATTTGATATTTTTAAAATTGATTCAAAGAAAAATCATTTATAACATGAAGAGACTTCTGGACAACTAAGATGACAGCATGAGTCACTCCAGGGTCCATTTCCCCATAGAACCTTTGAACATATATTATAAGCTGTCAGAGCCATCTTCCTCAGAGCTCTGGAGAACATTAAAGAGTCATATTAACTGGGAAAGGGCCAAACAAGTAAACACAATTTCAGAACGGTTGGGAAATCCCATGGCACACTTACTGGCCTCTTTCCTGCTGTCTCTGACTCCATCTGGTGCTGGCCTTTGTTTCAAGTATGGATTTCTGACCATATTTCAGAGAAAGCAGTGTAGCTGCAATGCACCTACTGGGGTGAATATAGATCTTTGACAGTCTATCTTGCTGAAAACTGAAGGTCTCAACCAGGACACTTGTATCTAGCTTGCCATCTCAGAACTTGCCCTACATTTGAGAGCAGTTTGTGGGCAGCTAAATCAGTGTAAGAAACAATCTAAACACAATGGCCAGGAGTAAAAGACCACTGTCTTTAAGATGAGCCCCAGGAATGGAAAGCAGAGCTCCAAGCCCTGAAAGGCAATTTCACAGGGAGAAGAATGAGCATTCAGATCCCTGTAAAGGGGAATTCCTAAGGCAATAAGTGCATACCCAGGGCAAGTCACATATACAGAAGGTAGAAGAACCTGTACATTTACTGCCTGCTGATCTTCTGGAAAAGATAACCAGTGCACAATTTGGAATTTGCAAAGACTGCAAAAGATGTTCTTTGTGTTGGTTTGATTGTTTATGTTAGCTCCTGTAACTCAGGAAAAATCTATGTCATATCACTAAATGGATATAAACTTAAGTAACAGAAAACTGAGGGATGAAGTTCCAGAGTTAAAATATTAAATATTATATGGTGGCCAGGAAAATATTATAAGAAAAGCAAATAAATAATATATTATGGACCATGGAAAGGATAATATAAAACATCACAAACAATCCTTGAAGAAGAACAGACTTTAGGCATACATGGCAATCACTTAAAAAATCAACTTAAATATTATCAAAGAACTAAAGGAAAATAAGGAGAAAAAAATAAGCATGCCAGGAAAATGATATACAAACAAAGAAGATATCAAGAGATAAAAGTTATTAAAAACAACTAAACAGAGCTGAAGACCAAAATAACACAAATTAAAAATTCCCTAGAGGGACTCAATCACATATTAGAAATGGAAAAATAAAGAATCAATGAACTCTAAAATAAGAAAATATATAGTAATTCAGCCTGAGAAGCAGAAAGAAAAACAAGAATGAAGAAAACGAATGGAGACTAACAGACCTGTATGGAAACCATCAAATATACCAGTATATACATTAAGATAATTCCAGAAGGAGAAGAGGGAAACAGGCAATATTCAAAGGGGGTATTCAAAGAAATAATGCTGGAAAACTTCCCATATTTAATGACAGGTAACAATATCATCAATCGTATCTTGAGTGATTATAAAACCCAAATAAAGCTAAACTCAAAGAGATCCATGGTTGTACACATCATGCTCAAACTGCCAAACACCAAAGACAAAGAGAGAATCTGAAAGCTGCAAGAGAGGACCAGTATGTAATGTGCAAGGAGACACAAATAAGGTTAATTGCCAATTTCTCATCAGAGACAGTGGACCAAGAAGGCAGTGGGACAAAATATGGTCTGTATTCTGGTGGGAGTGGACCCATTATAAATAACATATCTTTAAGATATTACTGCAGCTAAGATGTGGTCCATCTTAATCAGGTTGGGCTTGGCCCAGATTTGTGAAGTCCTTTATAAGCACAGGGAAAGTCAAATGGTAAGACGCAGGGTGCAGTCAGAAACCAAAGTCAATGGAACCCATTGGAGAAAGGATAAGACATGGCTACATGCCTTGTCATGAGCCAGGAAAACCATGAACCCCAGAGACTGCCAGACACCATAAGCTACTGATCCTGAAAGAAAGCAAGAATTCCAAATTCTGAAACTGTGAGCAAATGAATTCAGGTTGTTAAGCCAACCCACGGCAGTTTTTTGTTTTTCTGTTTTTTTTGTTTTTTTTTAGCATCTAGAAAAAGCAAACAATGTCAATTCTACTCACAGCAATTGACAGATTGAACACAATCCCAATAAGAATTTCAACAGCCTTCTTGCAGAAACATAAAAACCAAATGTTAAATATATGTGGAAAGAAAATGGGCACCAAAAGCCAAAATTCTCATGAAAAAGAACAAAGTTGGAAGACTCATATTTCCTGGTTTTAAAAATTATTACAAAGCTACAGTTATCAAAACAGCACAGTACAGGTCCAAGGAGATACATATAGAGGAATGGACTCTAATACTGAGTTCAGAAATAAACCTTCACAGCTGTAGCCAGTTAATTTTGGACAAGGGTTCCAAATCCACTAATAGGGAATAAATAGTCTCTTCAACAAATGATGCTGAGAAAATTGGATATCCATATGCAAAAGGATGAAAGTAGATCCTTACTTACCTGAAACCATATACAAAAATTAACCCAAGAAGGAAAATGGATTAAAGACCTCCCTATAAGACCAAACATATATAAAACTCCCTAAGAAAAGAAAGGGAAGCAACCTCAAAGCCTTGTGTTAGATAATGGTTTCTTACACTTTACACCAAAAGCATGAACAACAAAATAAAATACAGATTAAAAAAGATTTCATAAAATTGAAACTCAATGAAACCAAAGTTGTTTTCTTTGAAAAGATTAATAAAATTGATAAACTTTTAGTTAGACTGAAAGTTTTGTTAATGGATTATGCTGATGGTACCACCAGCACATTAACACCATTGCATTACATAATTGAATCCGATTGAAAGGGGAAATTTAGGTTATATATACATATACACACACACATATATATATGTATGTATACACACACATACATACATGTATATATAGTTATATATGTTTATACATATTTATATCATTAGAATGAAAATTTAAATATACCATAAAGACAGTGACTCAATGTAAAATATGGACCATAGTTAAAAGCATAATTAACATAACATTGTTTCATCAATTTCAACAAAGTCACCACAGTAATACAAAGTATTAATACTATGAAACACTCTGACAGAAGTATATGGGGACCTGCAGTTACTGCCTGATTTTCCTATAACCCTACATCTTCTCTAATAAAAAATAAGTGGAAAGAAAAAAGCAAAAAAAAGACAAAGAAAGAAAGATCTACAATCAGTTACCTAACCTCAAACTTTGAGAAACTAAAACAAAAAAAATGCAGAGGGAGGAAAATTAAAAATATTTGAGTCAATATGAATGAAATATATAAAAGAAAAACAATTGAAGACATGAATGAAGCCAAAAAATGGTTCCTTTAAAAGATCAATAAGTTTGACAAACTCTTAGACTGACAAAGAAACGAAAGAGAGGAATACAGTTAACTAAAATCCGAAGTGAAAGAGAGGGAAGTAACACTGACCCAGTGGTAAGAAAAAGAATTTACAAAGGATGCTATGGACAATTGTATGCCAACAAATTATACAACTCAGATGAACTCACACATTTCTAGCAGTATACAAACTATCTACCCAGACTCAAGAAGAAATAGAAATCTCAACAGACCAATTACAAGAAAAGAGATTGGATCATTAAACAAAACATCCCAAAAAGTGAAGTTCTGCATCAGATTGATTCATGAGTAAATTTACCAACTATTTCAGGAAGAATAAACACCAATTCTCATCAAACTCTTCCAAATAATTGAAGATGAGGGAACCTTCCGAACTCCTTCTATGAGGCCAGTACCACCATTATATCAAAGTTATATACAGACATCACAAAGAAAAGAAAATTACATCCCAATACCCTCATCAATTTAGAGACAACAATCCAAAAGGAAATACTAATCAACTGAATCCAGCAGCATATTTAAAGAATTATATGCCATGATCCTTTGGGATTTATCCAAGGTATGAAAAGGTAGTTAAACAAAAGAAAATTAGTCAGTGTAATACAATGTTATTATAATGAAGTTTTAAAAAAATAAAACATGATCACCAAAATTGATGCTGAGAAGCATTTAAAAAATTCAGTATCCCTTTATAATGAAACACTTAAAAATATAGGAATGGAAGGAAACTTTCTGAGCATGATAAAGGGAATACATGAAAGACCTGTTGCTAATATCAAACTTAAGGGTGAGAGACAAGAAACATTCCCTCTAATATCAGAAATAAGACAAGGATTCCCACTTTCACCATAGTTATTCAATAATGTACTGGAAGAGCTAGACAGAGAAAATAGGCAAGAAAAAGAAGTAAAAGGCATACAAATTGGAAAGGAAGAAGTAAATCTTTCTCTATTTGCAGATGACATGATCCAATTTATAGAAAATTAAAAAAAAACTCATCAGAGCTATTGGAACTAATAAACATATCAGCAACCTGCTGTGGTACAGAAACAACAGGCACTACTCAGCAGTTTCTGTATACTATGAATGAACAAGCTGAAGAGGAAATCAAGGGAAATATTCCCTTTACAATACAAACTAAAACCATCAAATAGGTAGTGATTAGTTTAACCAAGGATGTTAAGGAACTGTACAATGAAAATCACAAAAATTGCTGAAAATAAAGATGACCTCTGTAATTGGTAGGATATTCTGTGTTCATGGATTGGAAGACTAAATATTTTTAATTTGTCAATTCTATTCAAAGTGTTTTGTAAGTTCAATTCAATCCCAATCAGAAGTCAAACAGCTTTCTTTGCAGAAATGGGACAGCCAATCATCTTAGTTGTATGGAAGGGTAAGAGGCACCCAATAAGCAAATAATATTGAAAATGTAGGATATAGTTGGAGGACTCATGTTTCTTTATTTTAAAATTTAGTACAAAGCTACAGTAGTCAAAACAGTGTAATTCTGGCAAAAGGAGATAAATATATACTACTGGAATAGAATTGAGAATTCAGGAATAAACCTCACATCAATGCTAATGATATTTTGACAAGAGTCCACTCAATGGGGAAAGAACAGTCTCTTCAAATTGTGCTGAGTAACTAGAAATCCCTATGCAAAAGAATGATAGTAGAACCTCACACCTTAAACAAAAATTAATTCTAAATGGATCAAAGACTTCAACTTAAGTAGCAAACTATAAAATTTCTAGTATAATACTTAGGTATACATTTTCAGCATAGTTGTTAGGTAATGGTTTCTTAGAGTTTACATGAAAAGCACAAGTAACAAAAAGAACAAATTGAAATTAATAAAAAAATTAAAAGTGTGCATGAAAGGGCATTATCAAGAAATCAAAAGAACACCTAAAGAATGGGAGAAATATTTGGAAACCATGTATATAACAAGGGTTTATACTCAGAATATGTAAGAAATCTTACAAGTCAACAGCAAAAAGATAAAAACCCATTTAAAATTGGGCAAAGGACTTGAATTCACATTTCTGCAAAGATATACAAATGGCCAATAAGAACATGAGAAGATGCTCCAAATCATTAGCCATTAGGGAAATGTAAATCAAAAACATAATGAGATGTCATTTCACACCACTAGAGATGCTACTATTAAAACATGAAAGATAAAAAATGTTGACAATGGTATGGAGAAATAAGAACTCTTGCACATTTTTGGTGGGTTTGGAAAATGGTGCATTGCTGTGATAAGGTTTGGCAGTTTCTCAAAAGTTAATGATAGAATTACCGTATGACCTATCAATCCTACTTGTAGGTGTATAGCCAAATAAATGGAAACCAGTGGCTCAAACAGATATTTCAACCCAGATGTTCATAGGGGCATTATTCATAACTGCCAAAAGGCGAAAGTTATCCAAGTGTCCATCAACAGAGTGATCAACAAAGTGTGTTATAATCACTCAATGGAATATTATTTGGTCATAAGAAGAAATGAAGTTCTGATACACGCTACAATGTGGATGAACGTAGAAGACATCATGTTGAGTGAAATTAGCCAAAAAGGAAAGGACAAATATTGAATGAGCTTACTTAAATGAAATATTTATTGTATGCAATTTGACTGAGTCAGAAATTGGAATAGAGCTTACCATGGATGGGGATAGGATTAGGCAATGGGTAGTAAATGTTTAATTGCTATAGAGTTTTTGTTTTGGTGATGGAATAGTTTGGTAATGGATGGTTGTGATGGTAGCACGATATTGTGAATGTGTTCAACACCACTGCGTTTTACACTTGTAAATAGTTAAAATGATTAAAATCAAGTTTTATATATATGTGTATGTATTTGACTAGAATAAACTGGACAACACAAGAGTGAATCACAATGTGAATCACTATGGCCTATATTTACTAAAATAATAAAAATTTTTCATCAGTTGTAACAAGGGTACCAAATTAAGGCAAAATGTAATAGGAAAAGTTGTGTGTGGTGGGGGGTGAAGTATGTGGGAACTCTATCTTAGCCTGAAGTTTCTATATACTACAACTCATTAAGAAAAAAACAAAAAATAAAGGAAAAGTAGCACATAAAAGAAAGACTTTGCAATTGTTTGGGATTTTTCAGGCAATTTTGGAAATATAAAGCTAGAAAAATGAAATTCCTTTAATTTGTGTTGCAGGCATAATATGAGCAAAATAAAAGAGCAGCAGGTTTTTCCTGGAATCACCCTCCACTAGATATAGATAATCCTTAATTGTTATCATATTATTTATTTGAGAGTTTCACTTTCTCTGGTAATAATTTATAAAATGAAAACAGACATACCAGTGCACTGAAAATTCATAATCTGTTATTTGAGTTTTTGGAAATGCATGAAATTAATTCACCAGGCTTAGCTGATTACTATTACATCATGGAAAAACTTTCAGTATTTTTTTTCTGTTGTTTGATTTTTCTAACATTCTGAGTGCATCTCATTAACTTTTTTTTTTCATTCTCTGTAACTCTGCATCTCTGTCTATTTTCTCCTGAAAGCAAAGTACTAGATACATGGTTTTGGACAGACTTAAAATTTTGTGGCTTTCTTTGTGCATTTGTTTGTTTATAACACTAGGATATTTTACCAAGTCTATTAGTAAAAACTATGTCTAATTAAAATTCACATTTTTGAATACTGTATCATACTGTATCAAGAGATCCCAAATCTAGTACTGAGAGCAGTCGATAGAGACCATCCCTTAGGGAGGCACTTACATTTTACTTTTCTAGGCTTATCTTTATAGTTAGTGTCATGTAAAACTGAACAGAAGCAAAAATTAAAAATAGTAATTTATAATATCACATGTAATTTACATAGCACAAATCATCTTTTGATTTAATTTATTATTTTATCCTCACAGAAATTTGATATATTAGTATTTAAGTATTTTACAGAAAAAAATGGCTGAAATCTAGATATTTAAATATTGTATGAACATGGATCAGAGAGAAAAGGGAAAGGAGAAGGACCCAGAAAGGCAGGCAGAGAAAGACAGACTGAAATAAGAGAAAGACAGACTGCCTTCTGGAGCCGGAAACTGGAAAAGAGCCAAAGACCCGGGAACGTTCTGTGAATGAAATGGCTCCGAGGCAGGGTTCCGGGAAGAAGCACAGCTGGTCCTTCCTCCCACTCACCTGAGTCTGGCAGGAAAAGCAGGGCTGAGAGCAGCAGGGTCCCAATGCCCACCCAGGAGGGCTGCATCCCCCAGCCCAGTATCAGACCCTGTCCTCACGTGGGCTGTCATGGGCATGTCCTGGGTTCTGGTTCAGGCTCACTCACACTCGTCCAGAAACACGGTGAACTTTGCTCCTGAAGGGAAAACTGGCTCATCACAACTCCCATACACTGGAAATGTAAAGCTGGCGACAGGTGGACGCTGAGCAAGCTGACTCGGCCTTTTATATATTAAAGGGCTAGATGAGGAAGGAAGAAAGATAAGGTGTGACTATGGATTGCATGGTCTGATAGCAAAAAGAAAACTGATTCGAAACTGCTTTTCATACTTGCCTTTCTGATTCAGGGTTTCCTTAAATTAAGGACAGAAACCCACACATTCCTTTCTAAAAAAATTTTTGAAAAATTTTAAAAGTGATTATTATATTTTTATTAACTAGGGAAGGGGCCAGCACCAACAATGTCATGTGGTACAGGTGGGAGCTCATGTGCAGAAGTGCAATAGTTGCCAAGTCACCCGGTTCTCAGCATCCCACAGACAGGAGGTGCTTCAGTGTGCTGTGCTCCAGTAAAGGGACTGTGCATCTTTGTTCTCCTGTTTACATTTTTTTTGAGCATGCATGGATACAGCCCTTCTATATCAACACAAATATTTTGGGCTTAGATGCCAAGCCAACAGCATTCAGCTGCATGCTGTCTGCCCCATAAACTGAATACCCAGGGTCTTTTCCTACATTAAGCTGAGTTGTAAGCTGCCGCACCCCTGTGGGAAGCTGAGAGCCTCTCCGCTGAGAGAGAAGGAGCCACTCGGTGAAATAGCCCCTACCTGAGAGCCCATCCGAGGTCATCCACCAGGCAATTCTGGTCAGTAATATACACACATCCTCTTTTATAAGCAGTTGCTCAACATTTTGCAAAGCACTGGCACTTGAGTAAGTACTGGGGATAAAAAGACAGAAAAGGCATACAGGAGCTCATAGCACAGTGAGAAACTGATGCAAATAAATAATGCTAGAAAGGGTTAAGGCTGTGATGGAGTAACATAGTATTGTTTTGGGGATCTGGAGAAGAAGCTTGTGAAATACTCAGAGAGAAGCAACACTGAGGGGATATTTGAAGGATGTAGAAGAGGGCCTGCAGTGGAAGATCAGGAGAAAGAAAATGTACAGAGAACTGAACAAAATATCAGCCTAGCTCAGCATGACCTAGGGGGAAGAGTAGGGAAATGATGGTGAAATTACCACACGGGCTGAATCAAGACAGGACTTGTGGGTCAGACCACAGTGTTTTGATTTTCTTTTGGAGAAGATGGAAGCTACATAGGTGTGAAAGACCACAGGCCTGGATATATAATGACTGAGTTTGGATTTCAAAATGATTGTACTGTCCTGTGATCATAATTATAGTAACTTGGAAAGAAAGAAAAATCATTAAAGTTGAATGAATTTTCAGAGAAAGAATTTGTAAGTACTCAGAGGCTGTAAAGATGGATCATCACTGCATAAATTGAAGTTGCTAAGGAATAGGTTGAAGTGGAAAAGAATGTTTGTGTTTTCATAAAACACATTCTCTGTGGATTCTTAGGATGGATCTATCTATCCAGGATGGATCTGTCATATCTATCCACATGAATCTATCTATCTATGATGTATTTGTCTGACCATTCATCCTTAAATGGTTTGATTGGTTCTGTTAATCAGAAATATTTTGAACTATTCAACAATGATTTATAGCCTTTGATATCAAATCATTAAGCAGAACACATGTAGAACCATACAGAAAAAACTTCATATGGATAGGAGAATATCAATTAATCACCACTGAATCAAAATGTAATTCAAGATTCAATCACATTAGAAGATTATCCTGAAATACAAATAGAAGATTTTAGGAGAAAGTGTCTATCTAATTTACTATTTAATCATAATATAAGAGGAGGCTTATTTCTCAAAAATAGATTATGCCACTTGTTGAGAACACCTTAATTTGGAAAGAAATAATGATTCTTCTAAGCATGATGGAAAGCATTTGTGATTTTAGGCAAGTGCATGACATGAGATAAATTTCAATTTTAAAGTATCACTCATGCTTGCAGAGAATGAATTGTATGTGTCAAGAATTAAAATAGGGAAAACAGGGAGCTAACAAGAAAGCACTGGCAAGAAATGTTGGTACTTAGATGAGAAAAGTGATTATAATGGTTATGAAGAGAAAGGTTTGGAATTGTAATATATTTTGGTGATAGAGTCCAAAGGACATATAGGTGGCCTACAAATGGGTATCAAGATGCAAAAATGATTAGCAATTACCCCTAGGTGGTGACCCATTGAATTGCAAGGTGATGGTACATTTATTAACATTGAAAAAAAGTATTAGAGGAACAGGTTGTGCATCAATATTATGAGAAACAGGCTGTGGGTGAGTATTTATTTGTGTTTTGGCCAGTTGAAATTTGAGCTGCCTACTACTCATTTTAAAAGAGCCATCCGTAGTCGTTGGATATATTTGTCCATTAATTCAGGGAGGGTTCAGAGCTGGAAATATATATTTGTGAGTCGTTGGACAGTAGACATTTAAAGCCACAAGATTGTTTTAGAACATCTAAGGAGATCATGAAGCTACAGAGAATGAGTTTTGGAAAGAAACCTGAGGCTCTTTAATGTTGAGAGATTGTATAAAAATAGAGGCTATCAAAGGAGGCACAGAAGGTGCTGTCTGTGAGTTGGGGGGAAAGAGAACGAAAAGTGTCCCAGAAAACCAAGAAACAGTGCTTCAAGAAAGAGGGCTCAGACCAGAGTAACAAATACTCCTGCAGGATGCGGGTCAGTTCAGTTGTTTGTCACTATGGTGGTCAGTGGTTTAAGGGCAGGGAGTCTGACCACAGTGGAAGAAGAAATAGAAAATGAAGAGGGTGGCAATACCAACTGTCAATAATTCCTTTGTGAAGTCTTTCTAAGAAGTTAATCAGAAAATAGAGCCAGGAGTCAAGGGAGATATTTTGTTTTAAGGTATGAGACATAAGTGATTGGTTTTATTTCAAATGTGATATAAGAGATAGTTGGGAATGGGGTGAACAGAAAGGAGGAATGGTTGCCAAAGAGAGAGCATCCAGAAGTATCCTTGAGACAGTGAGATGGGATGGGAAGTAGAACTCAAGAACAGGTTGTTCAAGGAGTCATTGTAAATTTCCACCTTTTTACATGCTGCTTAATTTACCTAACAATGAGGTTTATTGTTTCTTGTCTAACTCCCCATGATACATGAATTGTATGAATCAATAATAGCGTGAAAAGGTCATTTGATGTCTGGGATCAGGTCACCATGTTCATGGTTCGTTCATATCTTTGACTAGGACTAAGCACTTTTTTTAAAAAATTCCATCTATAAAAATCATATTTAAAATGGACTTTTATGAACCATGTGAATTTCAGGTAATATACTGGCAGAATTAAGATGAAACATGTCTACAAATATGACCATTGGTCACTTGCACTTTTCTTTGAGTGGATGTGAGTTTCTCAATAAGTGTTATTTTTGACACTGGTTTATATTATCTCAGCAGGTAAATTCAACAGAATCATCTACTCAATGGGGACAAATCATTTTGTTAGAAGACTCCTCAAAATTCATCTTTTTCCACTACTGAGTAAATATTGAAATCATCACCTTTAATATTCAATTTCTCTGTTTTCACTTATAACCAGACATTTCCATGAAAAAGGCAGTAAACATAAGGATATTATATTTGTCGTTTGAAATATTCCCATTTACAAATATTCTTATTTATTTGAGGGTAAATTTGGTCTTTCTATAATTATCACTCTGTGGGCTTAGTTATCTCTCATTTGACTCTATTACTCACATGAATTTTCACATATTTCAAGGCAAAGACCACTTTCTGAGAAATCTTAGTATTTCATATCCTAACATTTCCCCATATAATGGGGAATAACAACATGATTTCCATGATTTTTAATTCCAAAGCATGAGTAACCAAGAAAAGTCTGTGAGAGTGACATGAAATTTAATACATAATGTAAAAACAAGTTTGTAAATATTCAAGAGAGATGAAGTTCTTCATTTCCCTCTCCTCATCGCTAAGGTAAATGATGTAAAAACAAAATACTCTAGATCATAAAGATTATTGGTTTACTTCATACCATTAAAATAAGTACTTAAATACATGCATTATTTGATAAAGTAAGGAAAGTTTTGAGACAACTACTATGTATTTTGGTTTCTACTGGAAGGGAAAGTATTTAGTTCCAGAGAGAGATGAGTGTGGGAAATGAGTCAAGAAAACCAATGAGGAAAAAGTGCATTTTTCTCCAAGTATCCCTTGAGATAAACTGACAGCTATCTCCTTTGGGAGAGGAGGAAAGTAAAAGTAATTATCCCATAAATTCATAATAATTAAAGTCAAGGGACTGAATTCCCTTAAGACAGACCCATAATTCTTTTGGTTCTTGGGTGTCTGCATGTGTATTTCTACATTAATTTCTCCCCCATAAATGAGTATTTAACCTCCAAAATATTGAAAATATAAATTCACAATTAAATCAGGAATTCCTCAGTTAAGAGAAGAAGGCTTAGAATATAATAATTTCTACACAAGCATATTAGCCATGCAATGAACACCTTTGTTGAAAAGCCATAATATGCATCGGACATGGTAGAAGGTAAGATCATTTCAAAGAAGGAACTGGGCATGAAAAACTATTGAATGGTAGCATACTGCTGGAGTAATTACAATATTTTGCTTAGAAACATAGGAGAGCTAGGATTGGTTCACTCATATTTGCCTTATTCAAATTAAACCTGAAATAATTAATCAAATGATTTTGTCCATACAAGAAACAGATTCATCTCATGTAGGAAATTAAGCTCATCAGTTTTTGACAGTTATAAATGTTTGTAAGCAGTGAGGAATTTTACTGCATAAATTGGTCAAATGTGGGGAGACAATAATAATAGATATATTTAATAAAAAGTTAACCAGTGAATTATTTTACAGGGCTATAGAGAAATATAAATAATTTAATTTTTTAAGAATATCCATTCATTATATTTCTCTAAGCAGTGAAAGATTTGTGAAATGAAAATATTCAGCAAATATTTATTGAACATCTATAATGTGTAAGGCAAGATTCTGTATGGGTCTTTGAAGAATGCAAACGAGTATAATTTTATCCTAACTTTAGAGGATTCACAAACTAAATCAGAACAGAAAAATAATAGGTTACATTAATTATGAGGGAAACAAAGAACTTGAAGAGTAGCGAAGGTATATAATGTTTATTTTGATTCACCATGACATAGTCAATGTGCTGTCTCAATATGAGAACACTATTATTACCATCATTTTAAAGATTAAAACAGGTGCATAAAAATTAACTAATTTGCTCAGGACAGAGGGCTAGTTTACATTGAAACTTGATACTCTATGACTGAAATCCTTGACCTTTGTAATGCACTACACTATTTAAATACTAAAAAAATGTGTCTAGTCTAATACCTGGGTTTGACATAGAAATGCAGTAGGCTTTGATAAATGTATTTAAGAAGAATATCCAATAATAAGTGTCCATCCCTCACACTCTAACTGGTTTCCCAGGCTGTCTCAACTCTCACTTCAGCATGAGAAGAGGAAATGACACATCAACCACAGATCTCATTATCCTTGGACTCTTTCCTGATATGAGATATGTCAGCTTCCTTATCTCCATCATTTTCCTGAGCTACATCATTGCCCTCACTGGAAACTCCATCCTGATCCTAGTAATTTGGATGGAGTCCCAACTTCACACTCCCATGTACTTGCTTCTCAGCCATCTTTCTGCTATGGATTTAGTTCTCATCTCTAACACCATCCCTAAGATGGTCATTGACTTCTGGGTGCAGAGGAGAACCATCTCACAGATTGGCTGTGGAATACAGATGCTGTTGTATGTTGCCATGGCAGGTTCTGAATGTCTCCTCTTGACTCTGATGTCCTATGATCGCTATGTTGCCATCTGCAACCCACTGAGGTACTCAGTCATCATGAATTCCAGAGTCTGCCTGCAGATGTCTACTCTCTCCTGGGTACTAGGGTTCCTAAATTCCTTGGCCCACACTGTGTATACCATGCACTTTCCACTCTGTGACTCCAGAGAGATTCACCACTTCTTCTGTGAGGTCCCAGCTATCCTGAAACTCTCCTGTGAGGATACCTCTACATATGAGATGATTATGTTTGTCACAGGAATTGTGTTCATCCTCATCCCCTTTGGGATTATTCTGACCTCCTACAGCCTCATTTTCTTGCATGTCTTTCATATGCATTCACCTGAAGGATGGAACAAAGCCTTGGCCACCTGCTCCTCCCACCTCACAGTTGTAAGCCTCTACTTGGGTTCAGGTGTCTTTCTCCTTATGATACCTCCCAAACTGTATTCAGCACAGCAAAGCCAGGCTGTCTCCCTTTTCTACAACACCCTCACCCCCATGTTGAACCCCATCATCTACAGCCTGCGGAACAAAGAAGTGTTGGGGGCTCTGAGGAATGTGCTGAGGATGGGTGTCAGTTCTCAAATTGCAGCCAGAAGACTTCAGAATTGTAACAGTATGTTTTAGCCAAGTCTTTCACAGATAGGTTTGATAAAATAATAGAATACTCAGGTAAACTTTTATTTAAAATCCTGAAAATCACTGGCTCTCAAATTAGGAATCAAAGTGACAGATACAGGAGACTGTTGTATTCAATAACATGCAAATATGGGAATCACAAGAAGATTTAGCCAACAAATGGCATGGTCAAGGAAATAATTCACAAGGATCACACCTTTATTTTGAAATGCAGTTATTTCATTTTAATTAATCTGCTTTCCAAACTAACTGGGTAATTATATATTTAGGATACATAATCATAATTCAAAATTCTATAACCCACTTGGAATTAATTACTTTCAAATTTTGGAATACATACTTCCAATCAGGTTTGTGTTTCTGCATGTAGATATAAGTATAAATATTTGCACAACATGAATATATGCATTTATATGTATATATGTATGTTAGGGGTGTGTGTGTGTTTATATTAAGTGAATATGTACAGGATAAAGTTTGGAAAAGTGAAGGAGACAAAATTATCCAACAGAATGATAGTTTTTATACTCTATTTTTTGACTGGCCAATATTTTGTGAATAGCTACCTGTAAATATTTTAAACTCTCCCTCATTGCTGAAGGACAGTTTTGCTGGATATAGCCAGGTTCTTGGTCCACAGTTTTTCTCTTTCAGTACCTTGAATATATCACACCACTTTCTTCTTGCCTCCGTGGTTTCTACTGAGAAATCCAAGCATAGTCTTATTGAGCTTCCTTTGTATGTGATTGATTGATTTCCTCTTGTTGCTTTCAGAATTCACTCTTTGTCTTTGACATTTGGAATCTAATTAGTAAGTGCCTTGGAGTGGGTCTCTTTGGATCATCTTTGGGGTATGCTGCACTTCGTAGACCTGTAATTTTATGTATTTCATAAGAGTTTGGAAATTTTCATTGATTATTTCCTCTATTAGACTTTCTGCCCTTTTTGTCTTCTCTACTCTTTCTGGGACATCTAAAACATGTAGTTTCATGTGCTTCATGTTGTCATTTGTTTCTCAGACCCTGTTCGTATTTTTTCATTCTTTTCCCTATCTCTTCTTTTGTGTGTAGTATTCCAGATTTCCTGTCACCTAATTCAGTAATTGTTTTTCTGCCCCTCCAACTCTGTTGTTGATTGCTTCCATTGTCTTTTTCATGTCTTCTATTGTGTGTTTCATTCTTATAAATTCTGCCATTTATTTTTTCAAGCTTCTGAATTCTTCCTTATGGTCACCCAGTGTCTTCTTTATATACTTCATCTCTTTTGTCACATTTTCTTTCAACTCATTGATTTGATTAAGAAGATTTGATTAATTAGTTGTTTCAACTCTGGAATTTCAGAGTTGAAACTTTGTTCCTTTGACTGGGCCATATCTTCAAGTTTCCTTGTGTGGCTCATGAGTTTTTGCTGTCTAGGCATCCGATTTTCTCAATTAGTTTATTCTGGAGGTTGTTTTCTCATTTTTGCCTTGGGTTTTCTTTGATCTCAATATTTCTTGCTTTCTCTTGCTGGCTGGTTGTCAGACTGGTTTTTCCACAGTCTTCTCCAAAAATCAGACTGCCACTGTGGTGAGCTGAAACTGCAAGGTGAGCTGACATTGCAGGATTCCTATGCCTTCACTTTGCCAGCTCAAATCTGGCTTGATGTTGTGCTATACCTGTGGCCAAATACTCCCTCAGCTGCCCCAGTACTCCAGACATCCACAAGGTAAGGAAGTGGCTGCCAGCTGCTACTTCCCTCAAGGGTGGGGAAGGGTTTCAGACCGAGGGCTGGAAACACAATGTCCACATTTGTCAGTCTCTTTGTCCCTCACTGACCTGGGGGTTGAATTGTTCTCTCCTATACCCCAGGTTTTTAAACAGTGGGATATGTCTCACTGCTGTGATAGATTTCAAAATCAGTGTCCCTGGTGAGAGATTTCCCATCTGTTATTCTGTGCCTTTCCCACACTAAGCCCAAGTGTGTGTGTGTGTGTGTGTGTGTGTGTGTGTGTGTGTGTGTGTGTGTGTGTGTGGAGGGGGGATTAGCTGGTCTGGGACACACTATTCCTACCTAGTATTTCTCTTGCTTCAATTTGACATCTGCAGGGTCTTTATCCAGTCTATATCTTCCTCCAGAAATTCAAACAATTCAGAATCATCCTTTTATCATTGAACCTCTGGAGAGTTGTCAGCAGCTGTTTATGTTGTTATGTTGATGATGTCACTCTTAAAATGCACTTTTACAATTGGTTTTCAACTCTGATTAGATTAAAGCACCAATTCTCTGTTTCCAATATTCAAGATGGCACTGATAGTACATGGTGTGAGTTAGCAATACAGATACAGAAAATATCAACTTTTGATTCTCCTAATCTCACTTTTACATGAAGCAAGCTCCTGACAATTCTTCCAGAATTTTCCCCTTATCCATTTTTAAAGTTGTTCCAACATACTTGGTATTTGCAAACTCAGCAGCACCCCACAACTCTGTTACCAAAATCTATTCCAGTTTCCTAATGCTGCCATTATGAAAAATACCAGAAATGGATTGCCTTTTATAAACGGGATTTATTAAGTTACAAATTTACAGTTCTAAGACCATTAAATTGTCCAAACTAAGGCATGAACAAGAGGATACTTTCACTAAAGAATGGTCAATGGCATCCAGAACATCCCTGTCAGCTGGGAAGACACATGGCTGGAGTCTGTTTTCCTTTGTTCCCAGGTTGTCTTTCAAAATGACTTTCTCCAAAAGGTCTCTCTCAGCTGCTATGAGCTCCTTCCACCTGTGAGGTCTCTCACAGGACTCTGGTGATTTGATTAAGACCTGCCCTGAATGGGTGGAGCATACTTCCATGGAAATTATTTAATCAGAGTTCTCACCCACAGTTGAGTGTGTCACATTTCCATGGAAACATTCAATCAAAACTTTCCACCCAAGAAGAATGGATTAAAAATCATGGTGTTTTGTGGTGGACATGGTTCTAGTTTGCTAATGCTGCCAGAATGCAAAACAACAGAGATAGATTGGCTTTTATAAAAGGGGGTTTATTTGGTTGAACAGTTACAGTTTTAAGGCTGTAGAGTGTCCAAGGTAACATATCAGCAGTTGAGTACCTTCACTGGAGGATGGCCAATGATGTCTGGAAAACCTCTGTTAGCTGGGAAGGCATGTGGCTGGAGTCTGCTCCAAAGTTCTAGTTTCAAAATGGCTTTCTCACAGGACATTCCTCTCTTGGCTGCAGTTACTCAAAAATGTCACTCTTAGTTGCTCTTGGGGTGTTTCTCCTCTCTTTAGCTTCTCTGGAGCAAGAGTCTGCTTTCAACAGCCATCTCCAAAATGTCTCTCATCTGTAGCTCCTCTCTCAGCTTCCGTGCATTCTTCAAAGTGTCCCTTTTGGCTGCAGCAAGCTCTCTCCTTCTGTCTGAGCTTATAATGCTCTAGTAAACTAATCAAGGCCCATGCTGAATGGGTGAGGCCACACCTCCATGGAAACTATCCAATCAAAGCCATCACCCACAGTTGGGTGGGTCCCATCTCCATGGAAACACTCAAAGAGTTACAATCTGATTAACACTGATACATCTGCCCATACAAGATTACATTCAAGATAATGGCATTTAGGGAGACATAATACATTCAATCCAACACAGACTTAATATATCCAACCAGTACATCTGGGGAAAAAATTGTCCAGAGACTCATGGGAAGGCAAAAATGAAGCTCTTCTGTATAAGCACTGAAAATAAATGCAACTATTCCTTTTCTTTCCTGTGACAATTTGAGACTGTTGTGTACCTCAGGAAAGAC
Source organism: Choloepus didactylus (assembly GCF_015220235.1). Classification (NCBI taxonomy): domain Eukaryota; kingdom Metazoa; phylum Chordata; class Mammalia; order Pilosa; family Megalonychidae; genus Choloepus; species Choloepus didactylus. The sequence goes on from NW_023637577.1 coordinate 4,120,093, forward strand.
TATGTTGTTTCAACTCACTCTGGGGGGTGCAGATTTATTATGGATGAGGTGTTTTGATTAAGTTGTTTCCATGGAGCCATGTGCCACCGAACTGTGGATGACACTTTTATTTAGATTATTTCCATGGAGATGTGGCCCCACCCATTTCAGGTGGGTCTTGATTAGTGTACTGAAGTCCTTAAGAGAGCTCAGGGGCTGACACAGTCCCAGACACTTAGAGATGCAGACAGAAAGATGGTTGGAGATGCTAAACTAAGAGATGAAGCCCAGAGTTTTCCCTGGAGAAGCTAAGAGAGGACCCACAGTTGCTTAGAGAGTAACACTCTGAGAGAACAAGCAAGGATGCACAGGAGCTGAGAAAGAGAAGCTAAGAGAGACAGAAGCCCAGAGACATTTTGCAGAAGCCATTTTGAAACCAGAATCCTGCTGGAAATAGGGACCAGCAGACTCCAGTCATGTGCCTACCCCACTGACAGAAGTGTTTGGACACCATCAGCCTTTCTTCAGTGAAGGTATCCTCTTGTTGATGCTTCAGTTTGGATGCTTTTATGGCCCTAGAAAACAATTTGCAACCCTTTATAAATGTCAATCCATTTCTAGTATTTAGCATAATAAGATCTGTGTGTCTTTTTATTATTATGGATGTCTATTATATTCTTATTATTTATATTATATTATATTATTTTTTAAATATATTCTTATTCTTATTTTATTCTTATATTATTATTATGGGTGTCTTATTATATTCTGGCTGTCTTATTATTATCCTTTCCCTATTTTTCTCTCCCCAGTCTCTCTCTTCTGCTCACTGGGATTACACAGCAAATAAGCTCCCTGTATATATTTCCTTGAATCAGGATCTGTTTTGGGGATAAATCCACACAAGTTCATATGGCAACTTAATGAATACTATTACTTCATCAGATATTCTCATGTACTTTTAAATGATTCAGCATATCTATCCTGAATTATATCCAATCTACTCATAGAAGTTGCATACTTTTGCCCACATATCTTTATGATAATTGACCTTAAAAACCTTGTGGGATGACCCTAAGTTTACCAAAGTATTAGTAATACAATAACAAGTCTTTTTAAATTTTAATAGTTTCCACTTGGTGTCCTCCACTATGAGAACTTTTATGCCACAGATCAAAGACACAATCTAGGAGCTGTTCCAACTGGCAAGTATATTAGGTCCAATTACAGACCAAGGGAGAGGGGAAATGACCACTGAGTGGGCTCGTAGACACAGTGGGCTGCATAACAATAGACTTTAGACAAAATTTCATTCATCTGGCCATTAACTCCCCGCTGCAAGTTTCTACTCTACCTGGACAACTTGATGATGCTTTGGATCTCTGCTTATCTATGTCATCTCAAGCCCTGTGTCTAATAGTACATGAAATGTCTGGGTGTCCCTCATTCTCCAGAGCACAGTCACCCCAGTAAATTCCTCTAGGTCCATTTTGGGAAGGTCTAAGGGGGTGACCAAGTATACACTTGCCACAGTGTTTTAGTCCTAAGGATCCAACCACTTCTTGAAACAATGTGTTCTGAATCTAAACATTGCTTCATGACTGGGAAAAGTGTAAGGGATTATGACTTTCTACAGTGTCTACAACTTATTCTCTACCTCTTCCATTTGTCCTTTTGTGGTTGTAGATGTTAACTAGTGTCTTTATTGGCTTCATGCCTATTTAGCCCCTAAGATTTTTTTATATTCATATAGAATTTTATTTGCTGACCTCTTTGAAACATTCCAAAATTCATAAAGGCCAATGGAACTTTCCATGCTAAAATGTTGCTCAACATGACTAATTTCTAACAAAAAATATTTTAATGTATAGTGCTTTCATTTTACTTTTGAGGAATCAACAGGTGAAAATGACATTTAGGTGGTAAAACTCAGGTTACAAATACAAGATAAATATCAAATAATATCATATTTCTGATTTAGTGGAAAACTTAACAGTTTTGAGTCATGCTTAACACCTGGTTAAATAAAGAGATAATGGGCAGGGATGTCACAGAGGTATGCAAAGATTTAACAGTTCAAATAATCCTTAGCTGTTCTGAGAAATTATAGATACGATATACGTAGTAAATATTTCTCTAATATGGTGATTTCAGTCACTAGTGACCATCATTCAGTTAATGCATTCAAAGTAATTGCAGTTATTTTTTGAGTACTGAAAACTGGTTTCAAAAAATTATAACTCAGGGAGCCAAGAATACTACAAATACCTTACATTCAAAAATACAGTTTAAATTTGGGAAGTTTAAGTTAAGGAATACTTGTAATTCTTAGTTACTTTAGATATTATTGAGACTACGCTACCTCCTTAATTTGGTGTATTACTATGCATAGTTAATCTCAGTTACCATGTTATGTATTTACTAGTCATCAACAGCACAAATTTTTATGCTCCAAAAGAATTATCCATCTAGTAAAATGGCTATATTTAATTTTCTTTTAAAGACAGACGAACTAAATTGGAGGAAGATTGGCTTCTTTTAATATCTTTTACAAATTACTGATACAAATTCACCAAAGAAGTAATTATATATTTTGCTTAACATCAAATAGTCTGCAGAAAGTTTCTGAGGTAGATGTATGTCATGTTCAATTTCCAAAAATAAATACAGGCTTTCTAACTGAAAGTACCTACATTCCTAGCCCTCTAAAGTAAACAAACAAACAAAAACTACAAAAAATGATCTCTTGGCTTTTGAATATCCCATTTAGTTACACAAAGTGTTTTCTGTCCCAAGACTTCCTCAAATTCAAAAAAATATTTATTTACTTCATGAAAACATGACAGTCTTCATTTCAAACCATTCATTCAGTTTCCATGGCTCTCATAAGTCACATTTGTTGACTGTGGAATTTCTCAATCTTCTTTACATCTTGAGCTTGGTCTGTTCTATACACCAAACAAACTAAATCATCTGTTCTGTTAATACACAGACTCCCATCATAATGCCTATATTTGAGAACCACACGTGCCTTCATAGTGTCTGTGAGGTAGAGCTTCTTGGCCATGAGGGTGAAGCCCTCCCAGGTTTGGTGCTGCAGCATTGTGGGCTCAGGATGGACAGGAAGGGGCAAGAGAGACAAGGCCACATGAACCTGCACACCCACCTACCTGCCTCCTGCAGCCACCAGACTCCGGAGTCAGCCCCTAGGATTTGAAGCCCTATTGGTTGTCTCCACAACTGCCTATGGATCAAGTCCTGTTGTGATATATTTGGCTTTGATGCCTGGGTTAAGGAAGTTCAAGTCTACTCATTCTGGTAGTCAAATAGTGCCCTTTGGCTTCTGCATGGATCCAGCATCCTGTGGATATTAAAGAGAGCAGCTATGTTTGTACTTCTCCTATGATCAGTCCTAATCCACAGAGGAAGCCACCACTGACCTTCCTAGTGAGCCTGGGGCCCCTTTCACCAATGCATTCCTAATGGTCACAGTGAATGTTGTGTGCTCTGGGTCCTCCCATAGAACATGGTCAGGTGATGAGACTCTTACTTGTGTAATATAAAAATTGCTAAATTCTCACTATCATCTTCTGGAGAAATAGTCAATTCTACCTCACAGAGCTTTGGCCATCATATTTTCTAGGCTTCTGAGAGCTGCCTTGATGTTCATTTGACATGTGGTCCTTAACTGGGTTCTAAATCCCATATCCTGAGAAAGTGCTTGCTCAGTCCAAAATTCTGCTTAAAAATGTTTGCTGATCCAGTCTTGCATTCAGGTCACCTTAATAAAGCACCCTTGAATTCACCCCAAGGATAATTCCCTGGACTTTACTGGTACATTCTGGCCAATTCTCAAGAATGATGGATGGTCTCATTCCTCCCCTATTAGATTTTTTTTTATTTTGAAATAAATTCAAACTTACAGGAACAGTAGCAAAAATAATACAAACCCTATACAAAGAAATCCAGCATACCCCAACCCCACTCCACCGATACCCAGATCTACCAAATTTAATATTTTGTCACTTTACCATTCCTTTCTTTCCCTCTCTCCCTCCCTCCCTATCCATCATCCATCATCTATTGCTCTGTCTTCTGAACATGAGAGCAAGTTGCACACATCCTTGAACAAATAATATAATTCACATATGCATTTCCTATGAACAAGAATATTCATTTATGTAATCACATTAAGTGTAGTTAAGAAGTTCAAGAAATTTAACATTGATATAAAGTTTACATTCTATATTTCATTTTTTTCTTATGTCCCAATTGTGTCCTTTTGAGCCTTTTCTCCTCTATTCTTAGATCTCACCCAGGATCATTTATGGCATGTAATTGTCGTTATCTATTTAGACTTTTTTTTTCAATTATGGAAACATATCCACAGCATAAATCTTCCCATTCCAACCCCTCCCAAGCATTCCATTTAGTGGGATTAATCACATTCACAATATTGCAATGCCATCACCTTCCCACCTTCCATTACTAGAAATTTCCCTTCATTCCAAACAGAAATCCTACACTCATTTCTTATTAACTCCCCATTGCCCCTCCCCCACTTCTTGTAACCCATACTCTACTTTTCATCTCCATGATCATATTCTCTGATACTTTCTTTGTGTTTACCATTCCCCTGTTAGATTTAACATCTTTCCATGTTATTCTGGGACTTAACTTTTGTGTATGACTTAGCGGCAAGGAGACGGACATCACTTCAGGTTTTTATCTGTTGGTTTGTAGGCAAGAGTCCTCTACAGCATTTTCTACCATGGTAGACATGCTCATCAATGTTAGGGAAGGATGGGCCATCTCTGTAAGAGCTGAGGGTTTGGGAAATTCCATAAAGTCAAGATATCCCAGGTCATCCATTAAGATATCTGCATTATATATTCCATGTTCTTGGGTTTTTCCATGGTTAGGTCCTAACATTAGCAACAAATATACCCATACTGAGCATTCTAACACAGACTAGAGCTCCGTGACTTCATGAAGACATTGGACTCATGTTTAGTTATTCTTCTCTTCCACTAGGGGATATAAAGGACTCTTAGTGAGCTACCAAAGACCCTGTGGTTCTCACATGTATCCATTAACTGCTTATAAGAAGCCTTCAGTGGCTCATTATTCTTCTTCAGGATATCATAAAACTGAGCAGTAACCATCTAAATATGCTGCCTTCCTTTGTAAATATTGGTCCCCGCATATAATTCAAGTATCTGGATCATTACATGTGTGGTGGTGTTTTTTTGCTGAGATATTTTTCCATGTCACCATGAGTAAAATCTTTAGCAATTAGGCCACCACCTTATGTGAGGGTCCTTCCATGCCCCTACTGTCAGTTAGCATGTCCTCGTCACTCAGCTGCTGGTGAGGGTGCTCACCCCAGACTCCCAGATTTTATTACCTTACATTCTTAAGGGTAGCACTTCTTTTAATCCATGTCTTCTAAGAAACAGACAAGATAAGATTAGACTTGCAAGAGATTTGTTGGGGGTTTGGACTCTAATAAGGGGAAAAAAGAGAAAGGATCCAGAATTGGCAAGTAGACTATGATGTAGGCAAAAATCAAGTTAATGAGAAATGGAAGGGGGATAGACAGAGTCCCAGGCTGCAGTGAAGTGCTCAGAATGTTTTGTCCAGGGAGATGGGGAATTCAGAGCTAAATTCACATTTTAAAGGAGTCCTAGGTCTCTGAACAAATAGCATCCCTTTCACATTCAGTCACTAGATTAAAGTGGCGTGCACAAAGTGTGGTCTCCAAGGAATGCAGTGATGGGTTCAGAGATGAAGCCTTGTGTTATTTACACTTTCTATTATGGGAGATATAAGTGCTGCATTTTCATGGCCAGGATGGGATCCATATATATATCAGGTTTAGAGTTGAAAAGTTTTCTAAGGTGGAATTGAAGCAAAAGCCTTACTCACATAAGCTTTCATATGTTAAAAGACACACAGTTATGCCAGTGGGTTCTAGATTGTCCTTTTTCTTCAGTGACTCATGTCCAGCTCTTCTCTATTAATTTCCCACTAGTATTAGTGGTCCCAGGCTACTAGGAGTCAGTAACTACAAAGAAACTTGATTTACTACCTTTATAATTGTTCAAACACCACATATATAGATATTTTGTGTTCTGCATCTGACAGTGTCAACATGTGCAGTCCTTGAGGATCTGAGTTTGCTTACCTTTTTAATGCTGACTCTTGGTCATTGAGAGTAATTTTCTTGCATGTTTGGTGATCTGGAATTATGAGTATGGGGTCCAGTGTGGCCTCAATTGAGGATTTAGAGGATTTATTGCAGAGAGGATTTAGTTTCTGCATATGCTTATGCCAATTTCCACGGGCTGCCATGAATCTGAAATCACTTTAACCCACTTTTTTGAGACTTTGTTTTGGCCTACTTTACCTTACAAAAATGGATGGCATTATAAACATTATTTTGCTTTTCTTACTCAACACAACTCATGGAAATCTGGTGCACTGGCAGTTTCCTAATGGGTTATTTGTAATGACTTTATAATGTTCCTTGCTATGGATATCATTTTTCTTTTGATTGGCTTCCAATTTATTTCCAAGTATTCTCTGCTAACATCACTGCTACAATATTCTGCCCTTTAAGGACAGATTTAATGAAGTTAAAGTGCTGACTCAGAGTGTACATGATTTGTGTTTCTTTTCTCCTATTAATTTAAATAGAAACTGCCATTTAGTTTTTCATTTGAAAAACATTAACTAACTACTTTTCTGTCCAAGATAATTTTATAGGTGCTAAAATAGAACAGTTAGTAAGCTCAGACTTCCTCTCATGGAATTTAAATCACCATATACTTACTCCATAATTCTGTGTCCTTTTTTATCCCAACACCAATATCTAGAGAATATATCTAATCATCTATCAGCATTAGGTGTCATTACACCTTTGACAGTGAAGATTGGCTACGTTATGATGCACTAACAAACAAACCCTCAAATCAATCTCAGAAGATTAAATAAGAAAATTTATTTCTCCTTATGTGACATCCATACCAAGTTCAAATTAATTTCACCACAGGACCCAGAGTGAGGGAATATCCACCTACCTGAAATTGTCAGTCATTTTGGCAAAGCTCTCAAGAAGGGTTTCATATCAGTTATCAAACCTCAACAGCCATGTTACTGCTGGATACTTTGCAACTTACTTTAAGTTTTTAATCACTATAGTCTTTCATCTTGACTTCTATTTCCATGCTACTTTCAATGTCTTTGACTACAGTTATGTACTTTTCCCCTCTGTTTGGAAATATGTATATACACTGATATTTCTGGAATCACATTCTTGCTACTTATGATTCAGGTGAAAGAGAGGATCACCATTCCCATAGTTGGGAAATTCCAGGAAACTCCCAGATTAGGCTCATGAACTCAATACCTGATTTAGATGACTATAGCTGGGGTCAGAGGTTAGTAGAGTGTTGTATTTTTTTATTTTTAAATAGATCCATGCAGATGTGGAAAGAATCTATTCTCCAAAGTAAAGTATTCTGTGGTCCCAGAAGAAACCTCTAGGATAGCATGCAGAGCAGATAAAAAGGAAGAGTTACCATATAAACAAAAATAAAGGAACAGTAAAATCATCATCCATAATGTAGGATATCTCATGCAAATGGTTCATGTTATGTATTGAAATTAGTCATGTATTTAACCTGCCTATTTTATTCGACATAATAGCATTAGCATTCTGCTATCTACATAAAGAAAATTATTCTTTAAATACTCTATTTCACAATTAATAACAGGTCTTTTAGTTTTCCTTTTTTAATTTGGCTATTATATACTGATATTATATTCTGCTGAGATTAAAACATTTTTCAAAAATGTGTCCATTATATTGTTTCCCAATGCAAAAATTCATGTTCAAATAATTATTAGCTGAAATAATGTATATTATCTGATAATTTACAAGCTAGGATATTTTATTAACCTTTTGTGTAGGAATTTTTATGTGCCCTTTTAAAATTTAAATACATTTGGGAGAGACAAAGTGCTAACAATACATCCCATCAGCTTCTGAAGTTTTAAACTCAGAATAAACATATTTAAAGAATGGTAAAAAATGAATGTAACAGAAATTTTTTAAATCATTTCTTACTAAAGTATATGAACATTAATTTCACTTAGTAAAAAGTATGTGACATTTGTGTAGACTACAAACCATACCCAATCAAATCATATTAGACCACAGATATTTAGGGACAGAGAACTGAAAGATCACAGGTATATATTGATATGTCAAACACTACAAAATATTCATTAGATGTGGTGAAATGAAAAGATTGGGAGTTTTAATTTTAGAAATGACACTTTTCCCATATCTTCCTAAATGCCCCCTAAACATCCTTGTTTTTCAGGCTATAATTAAAGGGGTTCAACGTAGAGGTGATAATTGAAAATAACACTGATACAGCCTTGTCTTGATTGGGGCTGTGTGAGGAGCCAGGAGTCATGTAGTTGAAGATGGCTGGTCCATAAAAGAGACTCACAACCATCAGGTGGGAGGAGAGGTGGCCAGTGCTTTGTTCCTCCCCTTGGGGGAATTCATGTGGAGGACAGTGAAGAAGATGAGGGAGTAGGAGGAAAAGATGATAACAAAAGGAATAAGGACTATCACCATTCCCGTCACAAGAAATGTCAGCTTAAATGCAGAGTATCCTCACAGGAGGAACTCAAAATAGTCATGATTTCACAGAAGAAATGTTCTGTCTCCTTGAGGCCACACTTAGGTAAGTGCATGGTGTATGCAGTCTGGACTAGAGCATTTAGGGCACCCCCTGCCCAGGACCCCATGACCATCATCAGGCAGACCCTCTGGCATATGATGACTGGGTGTCTCAGTGGGTAGCAGATGGCCACGTAGCAATCACAGGACATGAGAGAGTCCAGGAGAAGCACTCAATCGCCCCCAGCATCAGAAAGAAAAACAACTGTGTCCCACAGCCTATGTTTGAAATGATTTTCTTCTCCAAGAAAAAGTCAATGGCCATCTTGGGGACAGTGGTGGAGAGATGAGGAGCAAGTCAATGAGGGACAGCTGGCTGAGAAGGAAGTACATGGGCATGTGGAGCTGGGAATCCAACAAGATGAGGAGAATCAGGGTGGAATTCCCTGTGAGGGCAGCAACACAGATGAAGATGATCACAGCAATGAGGATGTCAGCGAGTTTCATGCTGGGGCAGAGTCCCAGGAGAATAAAATCCATTCCTGTGGTCTCATTCTTTCCCATCATCAATTAAATCCAACTGCTTCAATTGAAAGGTACTAGGTAAGGAAAAGAAAAGCACCAATAATGAATTATAACTTAATTTATTATTTGTTTTCTTTATGTAAGTTTCAAATCCACTCTATGGAAATATCATTTCAGTGTATTATTAGAATTCTCAAGGTTAGCAATGTATCAGTTACATTTATATCTTTAATACAGGGTGAAAACCACAAAGAACATACAAATGTAAAGTCATTTACTATAAACTATGTATTAAACTTGTTTATATTTTTACCAACAAACTTCATTCCCTCAAAATGACTGTTCTAAATCCACTCCTGATTGCTGATTACACTTTGAACAGAGACTGATTTTTTCCCCCCTCAGGCCACTGGCCCTGGAAAAAAATGTTCATTACAGTCCTCTCATCCTTACAGTTGAGTGTGGGCATATTTTCCCCTCCTATCGCTAGCAAGCTTGGAGGACAAGTGCTGACCATTGTGGGGCTTCATTGTGGAAGGAGTGTAGACAAGGAAACTACCATCATTATTTGTTATTTGTGCATGAACTCAGTTTTGTTTACATGGGTCAAGCACTAAACTTTGTGTGTTTTTTTATTATAGCAACTAGTGTGATCATAATACATAATATATGTGAGAGAATATATTTTACCCTGAAAAGGTACATGTGTGTGTGAGTGACTGTGACAATTATTTTAGCTTAAAATCAAATATGAATTCTTTCACTTAGTTTGCTATCACTGATGCCACCTTTTATCCCAGATTCAGCATCACGGAAGCAGACTTTAATCTACCTCCCATATTAATCATTAATTTGCCTCCCACTTTCCAGGCTTTGCTGGTGTGCCTGGACTTGTGGTACCTGCCCACTATTTTCTACATCTTCACTGGCCGGACGTGCTCATCCGTGGTGTATCTTTTGTAAATTACCTAGATTGATTGACACCTGCTTGTGCAGTGAGTGCAACTCTACACTCATCAATGTGCAGATCATTCATCCATAAAAGAACATGTAAGTGAACAAGTTGACCTCGAGGCATTGCCTGCAGGTTGTTGGCTCTGATTTATACAAAGAGACATTAATACGACATTTAGCCTGGCACCCTAGATGAGAAAAGGGAAGTGTTAAGAATCAGAAAAGGATATGGATTGCTGGCTTAATTACAATTCAGTACATCCATTGAACAATCTTAAATTAATTGCTACTCATTTGGTCAAAATAAAATATCTTTCTCATATCTATTTTTATATTTTATTGTTTTATCCACTGTCTTTCCTAACTTTCAACATATTTCTCCTTTCTTTTATATATTTCTGTAAAAATACAATATTATGAATACACAGAAAAACACCAATCAAAATATGATGAAAATGTTCTGGAAACAGATAGTGATAGTGTTTGCACAACATCGTGATGGGCTGCAGCTATTAGTTTAGTCATAGAGAAGTCATAAATAATGTAGCAAGGTTGAATACAGTCCTAATCAAATGTATGCTTATCAATATGATGTAATGGCTAAACTAATTAATAGACTAAAATACAAAAACTATATTAACAAGTTAGAGACAAGTAATAGTAATCTCTTTTCTAATTTTTAGTCTTATACAAGTAAAAATATGTTATATTGCTCTTACAAAAATCATACCAACCAATGAAAGTACAACAAAGCTTTAGAGCATATGCATGACAATACACACTCAACTCCACCAAGCTGACCCTTGGTTTATAATTCACTACTGCAGGTTTTTGTTGCCGAGAAGATGGGGTTCCCCATTCCCCAGATCTCAAGCTTGGCCAATAGTTTTCTGCAGGTAGGGCAGGTCAACATTTCCCATCACACCCCCAGCTCCATGTTTCAGAAGCTCTACTCTAGGCAAAGGCACCAAAGACACCAGGACTCACTTTTCTTCCACTTATAAGGTGAAATCTCTACCAAATCAAAGCAGAATTAGATGCTGAACACCTTTTGCATCCTTTGACTTGTCATTCTAATATTCCATACCAGTAGAGGCAAGTTGAGAATTCAAGGTCCTAGCACTTTTGCCCAGCATCCATTTCATAGAGCAATGTTGTCACTCTGAAAGTAACTGTATCTGTCTCACACTCACCTCCAGAGAAGTGGTACAAACCTTTTGTCCTCAGTGGATAGGCTTAAGGTAAGAACAGAGTTCTGTGCTCTCCCAGAGAAGTGTATACTCCTTATTTGAAGTGTATGGTAATTCAAACCTAAGGGTGCCACGAATAAAAGTATGGTTATTGTGGATAACAATTTTATACTTTGGTTAAAATTTGAGATGACTAGTATTCACATTTATCTGTATTTAAAACAAAACAAAATAATACAAAAATTAAAAGCTTTAGAGACATACATGTAGTGAAATGTTCTTTATTCAATTACACAATCACTACCCTTACTATATTTTAATGGGTTAAAACTGAAAATCATTATGAAGACTGAGACTTAATGATAAACCATTCAAATGCTTTCCCACTTCCACTCATAAACAGCTAATGAACAGGGCTTCACTATTGGTAACAGAAGATCGCTACTGAAGTGTGAAAGAGGGATTTCATCTAAGAAGGTCTTAGGAAATGCAAAGACAACATTGAGAGACAAAAACAAGATGATTACAGAATTTGGAACTCTCTGGAATAGTTATAGAAAATGTTAAATACTATCAATACCTTGCCAGATTAACAACAAGAAAACCTTCATATTAAAGGTCTATTTAACTCAATAACTGTTTCCCAATGCATCATGATTGGCTTTTGTCTTAGTTTACTACAGATGCTATGACAATACTACACAATGAGCTGGCATATAAACAAAAATTTATTAGTTCAATTTTAGAGGCCAGAATTCCAAAATCAAGGAGTCCAAATGGTGATGGTTTCAGCAAGAACTGAAGTGATAGCCAATGTTTCCCCACAACTGGGCCATAGGGACCAAACTCTTTGAGTACCAAGCGCTCCAAGCCTTTTCTCAGAACTCTGCTCCACAGGTCTGCCATAAAGTCATTTTTCCTTTGCTTTTTTCTATCTCTATCCCTTTCAGTCCATACTGGCAACAATCCTTTGCATAAAAATTCTGAAAATCCTTCATGGTTTTAATGAAAATTTTAATGGGTCCAAGCCATTGGACCAAAGTATCTTTCAAAGATCCTTCCTTGACAATTATATTTCCAATTCTGACTTCCTTTGAGAAGTTTGTCAGTCTTCAGAAGCCTTATACTAAATCTTCTTAGCAAACAGATATTCAGCCATACCCTTGCATTGTTATCCATTATCTGGGAACTCCCCTCCCAGACAGTCAGGGAAAGCCCTTATACAGTCACATCTTTCCAAGCAGCAGATTAGTGAAGCCATTATATGTGCTGCAATTTAAATCAATATGGGGTTCTTAAAATCACATGTGTACAACTTTCATCACCTCAAAATCATCTCATGGCATCCTTGGCTTTGTGATTCCTCAAGGTTTATATAAATTAGTTCAGAAAAAGTGTAGTGATGGTGTAGAACACTGCTACCATTTTGTCCTGTTCAATGGAGCATAAAGAGTGTGCTCATATAGGTGGAAAAAAATCATTCCATAGAATATACTTGCCAAAGCCAGGTGGGAGGAAAAAGTAAAGAGAGACTTTTCTATACTTTATTTGAGCTCATCTGGAACACTACGTTGAACACATGGGAATAAGAAGCTAGAAAGTCCATGAATGATAGCAGCAAAATAAAGAGTCCACTCAAGAAGGTGTGTATAAATATACTGGGAACAGAACTGACACCAATGTCAATAGGGAGATGGAAATTCGTGAAAATAAAAAAATGGTTAATGAGCCAAGTCCTATAAAATACTAATTGAAATACATAAAAATTATGTATTAAAAATTTGATGGAACCACTAACCCACATATTTATGTCAATGAACAAACACTTCATTTTGCTCATGAGCACTGGATAGCATAAAGAGGGACAGACGGCTAAATATCAATCACAAGGCATGAAACCAAGAAGTGTTTTAATCCCACCAATGTCCAAAAATGAAGATGTTTAAATATGAAAATAATGGTCTTATTATATGAAAGAAAGTTTCCCTCTTGGGTACAGTGGTGGAGATGTACATCATGCTAATAAAGGAGAGCTGACTGTGTAGAAACTACATTGGAGTGTGGAGTTCAGTGTCCATTTGGAAGAGCTGAATTGGTAGGCTATTTTGCACCTGGATGACTGAAAAGAGGATGACAATAGCAAGAAAGAGGAAAATGTTCATTTGGCCATATTGAAAATGACCAAGGTGTATAGGATCTATCCCAAATTTTAGATTTTCTGCCTTCGTGTTTCAAATAAAAATATCAAAAGTGGATAATTCCATGTAATAACATTGACCGTCCTTTTAAATTCAATTATATTGAGATATATTCACATACCATGCAGTCATATAAAGCATACATTCACAGTACCATAATATAGTTGTGCATACATCACCAAAATTAATTTTTGAACATTCTCATTACCACACACAGAAAAATAATAAGAATAAAAATTAAAGTGAAAAAACTTTTAAAGTAAAAAAGAACTTGGGTGCCTTTTTCCCCCATTTTTCTACTCATCCATCCATCCATCCACTGGACAAAGGGAGTGTGGTCAATATATCTTCCCCAATCACATTGTCACCCATCATAATCTACATTTTTATACAATCTTCTTCAAGATTCAAGGGTTCTGGGTAGTAGTTTGATAGTTTCAGGTATTTCTCTAGGTAGTTCAATTTATTAGAACCTAAAAAGGGTTGTCTGTATTGTGATTAAGAGTGCTCACCAGAGGGAACTCTCAGCTCCTTTTGGAATATCTTTGCCACTGAAGCTTATTTTATTTCCCTTCATATCCCCCATTTCGGTCAAGAAGGTGTTCTACATCCCCTGATTCCAGGTCTAGATTCCTCCCCAAGGTCCATTATTCCAGGGCCAGGGAGATTTACTCCCTGGGTGTCAGATCCCATGTAGGGGGGAGGGCAGTGATTTCACCTGCCAAGTGGGCTTAGCTAGAGAGTGAGGGACACATCTGAGCAACAAAGACATTCAGGAGGAGACACTTAAGCATAATTATAGGCAGGCCTAGCCTCTCCTTTACAGAAACAGTCTTCCCAAGTTCAAGTCCCATGATAGAGAGCTCAGCCCATAAAGCCACCAGTCCCTCATATCTGTGAGCACATTAGCAGCATCGAGGTGGGGAAGCCCAACACCCCTGCATTCTCCACCAGCTCCTCAGGGGAGAGCTACATATTGTTTTCATTGTTTTCTTTTAATTAACTCTTTTTTAAATTAACTAATAACTGTATAAAAATTTTTTAAAAACATGCAAAAAGACATTTCAAACAAGCCATAACAGGAGAGTAAGAAAAAGACAACTAACCTAAAATAACTATTTTACTTCCACATTGTTCCTACTCTACCCCAAGAAAATAACCTAACATAGGAACATTTCTGTGAACTTGTTCCTACCATATCCACCAGAAATTAACAAACCA